>NW_027453967.1:0-100000 GCF_040206685.1 Ascaphus truei
CTTCCCGGGGAAGCTTTCACGCCCTGCAATTTGTTATCTCCGATTTTTGTTGAACTTACAGGCCCGGGAATACGAAAGAAATGAAACGTAACGCATGCCAGGTTTCAAATCTTTTGTCTCAATTTATTACTCATAGGGTAATGACTTTTATACCAGAAAAAGAAGATATTGGTTAGAGGCGTAACAGAGGCGTAACATAGGCGTAACCTGGGTGTGTCTTGGGCGTAGCATTGATTAGAAGCTTGATTTAGGGGCAGAACATATTAGTGGCATGATTTTGGAACGTGTTTCTCCCACTTCAGGCAATGTCTGAATACATAGCTTATTCATTGTCTGTTATCAAAAGAGACCTTGAATCTTTAACAACTAATTATACTATTTTGCCTCTTTCAGAGTCTATTATATTCTAACTAAAAGAGCAGGAGACTGACAATACAAAAAGTATCTTAGCTATATCCTGAGCAGGAAGAAAGGAAATGTAATTTGGCAGAAACTGAGTGCATTAGGAATTATATTTCAGCAAAAGGCTGACTACAGAATCTTAACTAGTTATGATAAGACAAAATGGATGCTTAACACAAGTGTAGATTCTTTCCTGACCTACTGGTCCTAACAATTCCCTCCTTTTTGTTCTCTAAAAGAACAAATACCCTTACTTGGTACTCTTCTCTATGACTATGGCCTTGTAGTGACCAATAGAGACATATATATATATAAAATTAAATATTTCTATAGATTAGAAAATGGCTTACATCTCAATATGTCACATAATTTAAGGGTCAGCTATTTGTGAGAATTGGTGGAGGCTAATTTCCGCTAAGAGCGACTGCACAAACATTCTTCTTGCGCGCATCTTTCATACTGCATTTACTCAGAATGGCAAAACGGACCAAGACGGTTGCTATGGTCAAAATGGCTGACTTGTGATCCTTTCCTTGTGGTTGACTCACGGCCTTGGTGACCTCCCACCTTCCTCATATCCAGTCTTCTCAGTCCCCCCATATCCTTAAGAGACAGTCTATTTAAAGAACAGAACAGTTAACCATTTCATAGTCCTGATGGACCAAGATGTCCAAGTTGTGCATAACTTCATTCCTTTCTTTTCCGGCCATTATATCAGCCCAGTTGATTTCTTCTTTGGTCTCTTCTTCTGGGGGACTGGCGACATCATCACCGCAGAGAGGCATAGCGTTGGTGGGGGTTGCAACGCACTTCTGGATCAGAGTTTTGCTGTACTTAACACATAGAGAGCAATGAGTAGGACAAACACACACATACAAAAACATTCGCTAGCTTCGCTCAAAGCAAATCAATCCAACCACCCCATGGTCCCTGAATCCTGGATAAATACACAACATTGCGCTTTAACTACGGCGCATACATGCCAGTCCCTTTGAGGCTAAAATATAGTCTAGAGCTATTTTATTCTGTAGAGCCATTCATTTAAACTAAACCTATTCTTGGTTAAGTGAGTAAATGTTTGTGGTTGTTTGATTGAGGATATCCCTGTAAACCTGTCATACAGTAACCCAACTCCTACATTTGGGAATAAATTCCCCGAAACTTATTCTTCCCATAGACTACTTTTTTAGCACTTGTGTATTGGGTGTCTCTCTTCTGTTTCTAACTCTACCTGTGAGCAATTAACATAACCGCGTGTTTGACTGATAAAGCATTCTCCCACGGGATATCATTCTGCAGGGAGATTCTATTAACCTATAAATCCAAACAAAATAAACAGAGTTAAACAAATAATACCTTATACTATTTTGTCATCCTTATGGGACGCCACTTACACAAACATAATGGAGCATACATTGTAACTGAAAAATAATAAAAACCTGTAAAAATAAAAAGTTCAAAGTTCGTGTGTTGAGGCCTGGACTTATTTGCAGGCGCTATGTCTTTGTCTTTATTAGCTGTTTGTGCCTAGGCTGGCACAGTTTTGATGTGCGTGATGTGTATTCATGATGATAAGAATGTTTTTCTACTGCAATGCTGGTGATGCGTAGTATTTAAATGGCCTTTTCATCTGGGATGAAGAGCGTGCTTGCGTAGAAAATCTTGACCATTAACCCGACTCGCGTAGGTGCACCTTCAGCTGTAACCTGTGCCTAGAAAGACTCATAAATATATATTAGTTGCATGCAATACTTATTAATTGTTTTATTACCAATAACATGGTCCTTAATTCGTTACTTTGAACTAATGATGGTCATAACTCATCCCATAAGTGCTCATAGGGAGAGAATTTATACCTAGAAATAAATTCTTGTATTAATATGGTTACTACTATTGTTTGCACCCGCATATAAACAGAGATATCCCCTATTAACGCTCCTCAAATTTTAATCTAAGCAACCAATGTGGACTTGACTTTGCTACAATCCAAGTTCCTAAAACTTGGTACCTCAGCCTGTGCCAAACCAATTGCTTCCATAATCAACTCTATCCTGTCTGCAGGCCATATCCCTAAGACCTGGAAAACTGCCAGAGTTATCCCAATCTTCAAAAACTGGGGACAAAAACACTGTCTCGAACTACATATCAATCTCTCTTCTCCCAATACAGACTTGCTCTCATTCATACCTAACTGCCATCTGCCATTTTCTCTGATGCAAATGGTGTCAACCTTTTAGTCATTTAATACTAACTAATCTTAAAACTCGCCCCACAAATCAAGCATCCCAACAGCCTGCACTCATGGCTATTGTCCCACACCCACAGTGACTCCTGGCTTTAACCTCAAACACTCCACTGTAACTATTCTGCTAAAAATGTGAAATGCCCTGTATATAATGTATACACTGTTCACTTATGCAACTGCACTTGCAATTATATATCCCCTGTCCTTTAACTCTATGTCCAGGACATACTCAAAAACGAATAAATGGTTACAAAATTATAAATTTGGCAGATATGATATATCCCTCAACATAGGGACGGCTTGCTACCTGCTTTGCTGTGACATCTGCAAAGGTATTATTATTTTATTTTATTTTTTTACCAGGGGCCTGTCAGCCCTGTTAGTATGGCAGCAACCTTTATTACTGCAAGAGCCCTTGGAGTTAACATTGATATAATAAATTCTGAACCTGCTGTGCATTGTGTATTATTTACAACATATCAAGTTCTGGGTCCTCTATAGGGATCTCAGAGAGTCCTTCAATAACCTTTATATCTCCTCTCTTTTGTTCATATATTATCTATATAATTATGTGAACAAAAATACAAAAATAGTTATGAAAACAGGTTGCTTGATATATAGCAAAATTTAACTGGTAAATAGATTTGTATGTGTAGCGACTATAAAAATATTTACTGCTTGTGTTAAAAGAAAAAGCCTGCAGTAGGTCTTTTAACAACTGTGGCATTAACAATAGGGAACCTGTAAATATAATAAAAATCCTGAAATCCTGAACAAGAGATTTCCTTTTAAAATAGACAAATCATTTTGAACTCTTTGCAAAGTGCTGAGCACATGGCCAGCATTATCTTTTAAAGACACTCTGACTTTAAAAAAGAAAAAAAATAATTTTCAAAGCGCTTTTTTTTTCTGGGCAAACAGCCAGTTGATCCAGGCTTTTCGCCAGAAACCTCAAAGTACGGATAGCAGATAACGGGTTTCACTGTTTTATTAATCCCTCATGCAGGGGATTGTAACATTAGTTTAATGTTAAATATAAAGCTTTCCACGCTGTCCTAAAACTGCATTTTGTATGGCCTTTCAAAAATTAAATAACGGGAATATTTAAAATTACTTATAAACACCAAATCTATGCCAACAAGAGCATGCAATATTCTTCCACTCATTCACCTGAATGCCTTCTGAAAGAAATCTCATATTCCTGCAAACTTCCATCAATACAAGTTTATGCTATCCCGTTTCAACTCTTCCCTCTCTTAAACTAAAACAAAATCTCTTCAAACATGCAACAGTTATACCATGACTAAAAAAACAGCAAGCTTGACCCTACCTGTCTTGTATGGCTTCTACACTGCTTATTTAACGGAGACAATTCTCACTAAAATAACTGGTAACCTCCATGCTGCTAAAGACAGATATCATTACACTCTGCTCATATTACTCAACCTCTGCAGCATTTGCCACCACGGACACTCTCCTTTGAAGCGCTATGCACATTAATGGCGTTATATACATATATAATACAATATATTAATTCATATAGTGCTTGTGAGCTTTTACCAGCAATTTTAAACAAAAACATTCCCAAACATATCTTGATCCTGTAGAAATAAAATTGAAATGTGTTATCTTACTGGTTACAGACAATACAGGACACTCAACACAAAAACGTCTCTCATACACAGCCAGCTTCACAGAAATAAACAGATAACAAAACAGTTCTACTTTACCTTGTTCTCACAAATAAACTGCTTAAGCACAGAGCTAGTTAATTTTAATGTGAATGCTTCACATTCTTTAAACTGTAAGGGAGAGGCTGTACCCCTCCTTTCATTAAGATAGAAATACCGCAAACGAAAAAAAAATGTCTCCAGTTTAAAAAGTATCTGCCTGGCCAGGACGAATAAACCTTTTAAACTATAACCAGGGACAGAGCTGAATTTGCTCCCTTTTTGTTGTGAGGTATTTCTCTCCTATATTCGGTGTACACCTTTTAAAAACCTTTTAAAATTTAGATTTCATCATGAGCAACTAATATTCATATTTTTTGTAATTTTCTGCAAATGCATGGATGGCGACCTATACACATATGATAATCAGCATGACCCACAGTATCTTTCACACAAGAAATCATTCAGGAAAAAATTCATCAGTGTTACAAACAAACTCTTTTACATAAAGTAGCTGTGGTTTTTTTTTTGTTTTTTTTTTTTGTTTTTTTTTTGGTTTTTTTTTACAGAGACTTGCACTCAGAGCCCCCACGGGCAAAGCAACACTTCCCTGCTTCTGACTCTGATATGGGCACGCTCTCTGCCAATGACCAGTATTACCACAGTTAAAACAGGCACCATTATTCTGAGCTATTCTTCCTGATTGATTTCTGGGACCAGCATAAGATCTCCGTCTATTCTGCCCTCTGCCTTGTAAATACATTGCCTTATTTTCATGTCGAGAACAACCTTCTGCATAATCGACAAACGGGTCACAATAATAATCACTAGCTGTCTGAGCAACAAATTCCTCAGGAGTCCGAACAGATTTACACTCGCATTTAAAAACTTGTACATTCCTAGGCTTCCCTCCAGAGTCATTCTTACTCATGTAAGCACCCATTAGTAGCTGAAAGAAAACCAGCTAAATTATGACAAATAATTGCAGATAAATAATAAAATAGTTCTCATACTTTACACAATATACAATGGTCGTTCAACTAGATCAGAGATAACAGTCCAGTCGTGCACAAAATTTACTGGACTTAACCAAAAATGTTGTCAATCACAGTCACAATTTAGGTCTTTTAAATTCCCAGAGGGTGGGTGAGACAATGTAAAAATCACATATACTCACTTGCCGCCTCTGTGAATCCCCAACTCTGACACCAAAGCTGAAGGAAAACCTTTATTCCTCGCCTAGGCTTCAGAACTGAGAAGAACCCTTCCTCTGCCAAGAAAGCTGAAGGCCTTGTGACTTGATACACATTCTGCACCAATTGCAGCAGACTTCCCGGGGAAGCTTTCATGCCCTGCAACTTGTTATCTCTGATTTTTGTTAAACTTACAGGCCCGGGAATACGAAAGAAATGAAACGTAACGCATGCCAGGTTTCAAATCTTTTGTCTCAATTTATTACTCATAGGGTAATGACTTTTATACCAGAAAAAGAAGATATTGGTTATATTAGTGGCATGATTTTGGGACGTGTTTCTCCCAGTACAAGCAATGTCAGAATACATAGCTTATTCATTGTCTGTTATCAAAAGAGACATTGAATCTTTAGCAACTAATGATACTATTTTGCCTCTTTCAGAGAATCAGTCTATTATATTTTAACTGAAAGAGCAGGAGACTGACAATACAAAAAGTATCTTAGCAATATCCTGAGCAGGAAGAAAGGAAATGTAATTTGGCAGAAACTGAGTGCATTAGGAATTATATTTCAGCAAAAGGCTGACTACAGAATGTTAACTAGTTATGATCAGACAAAATGGATGCTTAACACAAGTGTAGATTCTTGCCTGACCTACTGGTCCTAACATACTGTTTACACACTTACTGTACATAAAGTTGTAAAGGCATTTAAATATACAGGTAGTCCGCGCTATTCAATGTTTCACTTTAAAACGAATAGCATATCCAACGTTTTACAATGCAATCCTATGGGCCGTTTTTCGACATCAGTATGCGTTATCCGACGCCTGAATGCGTTATCCAACACTCACCGCCACTGATTAACATGGGACTCACTTTACAATGGTTTGACTATCCAACGCTTCTTCCAGAATGGATTCCGTTGGATAACCGAGGACTGCCTGTATATAAATATCTGACATATAGGACAGTACCGTATACAGTATATAAATCTTGAAATTAAGTTGCTTTTAGTGCTTTAATAGAACTATAAAAAAATAAAGTACTGATGTGCAGTAGTTTAAATATAGTATATCTAAATACTGTCAATCTTCGACATACAGTACAATATAAAAATCTTTTAAATCGAGTACTGTAATGTAAAGTTCTAAATGCATTTAAATATATAAAAATGTCTCATTGAGATACTGTACAGTATACTACAGCATGTAACTACAGTATACTGTACAATAGCACATAAATAGTGTTTTTACTATATACAGTACAATACTGTAGATACACAAAGAGCAGTACTACTGTATAACAGATACAATTGACAATTTGACATACACTCATGCTCAGAAATGTGATGACACGCATATGCATTTCAACAAGGTTCCAATTGACATACAGTACACCCATGTGCGAAATATGTACAGGTATTTTACATTTGGAAGGAGAGCGAAGTTATATTTTTGTTTTATTCGTTTTAATTTTATTATCCTGTATAAATAAAACATGTAGAGGCCTATGCACTAAAGGTTCATAAAAAAAACGCCAGGCCATTTAAATTGCCGTTTTTATGAGTATTACTATAACGGTATTCAGAAAGCCTTGATTACCTGTCATAGCAAAATTCACAAAACGGGTGATTAGCCGGTGATCTGATGAACGACCCTCTGAAAAGGCCTTACCCGGCGAGTTGTATCTGCTGCAGAGAGAGTTGCTCTGAGAGATCCATCTCTCCCTGTGCAAATCTCGCCCGAAATTTATGTGCATAAATGTTAATTTTGTTAATAGTGTAGATGAGCAGGGGCTCTCCTGAGTTGAACCGCATTGGTTTCAGCCTTGTTGACCCCCTACTTCCCGAGATGCAGGCCCCATTATGGGGTGCCGGTATCTCCTATGCATTTTATTCCCACGGTCATGTGACGCATACATTTAAATGCATTGGAGATACCGTCACCCCATAATGGGGCCTGTATCTTGGGAAGTAGGGTGTCCCTGGCGCGATCTGCTATGGTAATGAAGTTTACTGTAAATTTATTTATTTATTTATAAAATATTTTACCAGGAAGTAATACATTGAGAGTTACCTCTCGTTTTCAAGTATGTCCTGGGCACAGAGTAAAACAAATAATACATGGTTACAAGTTCAGTTACATAAATGAACAGGGTATACATTATATACACTACCGACACACTTTATTAAAGTGTGGCCGGTACCGCAAGCCGGGAGATTTCCCGGCTTGCTAGTGGCCGCCCCTCGGCGTGCCGCGCGTCATAGACGCGCGGTCACGCGTCTTCGGGAGCCTGCGCCCCCTGCACGCGCGTCCAGGGCTCCCCGAGGGAGCCCTGGTGTCCCGCGATCGCGGGATGGCGGCAGGGGGTTCCGGGGGACCCGGCGGACCCGGCAGCGGTAGGGAGAGCGCCCCGATCGGAGGGCGCTCTTCCGCTGCTTCGGCGCGCGCCCGTCACCCTCGGGCGCGCGCCAGGCTACTGCTGCGGCCAAGAACGGGCAAATGCTCGAATAAACTTGGCCGCAGCAGTACAAGACATTGCGTGCACAGTTAAAGAAAATATATATTATGAACGTATGAAACAGTTACAGACCAGGTTAAAATGTGAGACAGCCTTAGATTTGAAAGAACTTAAACTGGTGGTGGATGTGAGAGTCTCTGGTAGGTTGTTCCAGTTTTGGGGTGCATTTTTATTGCATAGGATTCACGCCAGGCGTCTCTGGTGCTAAAGCGGCCTCCCTAGCCATAGGCGGGGGGGCTTCATGACCAGGGGGTCTGGCGAGCGGTTTTCAATTGACTGAGGTGTGGTGCTGCCTTGAGAGCAAGGTTAAACAGCACAGATGGTGTGAGGTGAATTGGTGGAAGCAGTACCGATGAGGACTGGCAAACCTACCTTATTCGCCTGGTCAGGCAATTATGTGCCTAATGGGGACCTGGGCAACCTGCATTGGTGCACCTACGTTATGATCCCTTGCCAGGTATGGTGGCGGGGAGGCTGGTTTAAGGGTGCGCTTGAATGTTCTTGCTAGCGAAGGCCCGAGCAGAAATGCAAAGGTGTGATCTTCAAGCATGGAACTGGGCAGCAAAAGAGGCGAAAACCATAAGGAGGAATGGTTGGACCGGCGGCTGCATGCTTTGTTTCTAGCAGGCCAGTGCATGGTGGCAGACAAGGCCGTGGTGGCATCCCCACAGCTCCCGCGCTAGGCAGGAGTCAGGCGCCAGGGTCGCTCCCCATGGGAACAGGGTGTCGCAGCGTAGGGTGCGGCAACACAATGCGTGAGGCGGGCGTTAGGAGCCACGCGCAGGGCGGCAGCCTTCATCCACAGGCCACAAGGCGGGGCATCACGGTGGGTAGGTTGGGCCCTAGCAGTAAAGGGGAGGCCTACGGCCACTTTGACGCAGGGTGGCAGCCTTCAGCTACGGGCCGCTAGGCCGGGCGTCACTGTGGGTAGGTTGGGCCCTAGCAGTAAAGGGGAGGCCTACGGCCACTGTGACGCAGGTTAAGAGTCAGGTACCGCGCGCAGGGTGGCAGCCTTTGGCCACGGGCTGCAAGGCAGGGCATCACGGTGGGTATTTTGGCCCCAGCTGCGATGGTGAGACTTACGGCCACTGTGACGCAGGACAAGGGCAAGCCGGGAGTCAGGAGCCACGCGCAGGGCGGCAGCCTTTGGCCACGGGCTGCAAGGCAGGGAGTCAGGGTAGGTAGGTCGGCCCCAGCAGTGATGGGGAGGCCTAAGGCCACTATGATGCGGGACAAGATGGTTTGGCGCTGAAGTTGGGCCCCAGTGGCGAGGGGGAGGCCTCCGGCCACTGTGACATGGGACAGGGTGTGACGGCACGCCAACGGCCGCCCGCTGCTGACGCGGGCAGTGTAAGTGTAAGGAGATCACCTGCAGAATCGGCAGGGTTGAGACGACCAGGACGGCTACACGTAACCGCGGGCGGCGCCAATGCTTTACTCGATGGCCATAGCAGCCGCTGACAGCAGCTTAAAGCGGGTGCATTCCGGATGGCGGGCAAGGAACCTGGCGTGGTGCAACTATGTGGCTGCCCCAGGACACCAAGGACTGGTAAGGAACCTGCGGCGGTAAAGAGGGGACAGTTGCGCATCAGGGTGAGCGCGTTTAAGAATTTGGTTGGCGGCAGAAATCAGGTGGCGGGGCGGCATATGGCGCAGCAGCGAAGGCAATTTTCACGGCAGCATTGATAGGCATGCTGAAAGCTTTGGAACCTCAGGCATTAGTCTCTTTCGGCGCTGGGACGACGACAGGAGCATGGGAGGCAGGCGTAGTGTTAGTTGCGGAAGCATGTGGGGCATATCGGTGGGGGGGACGGTGGCACCAGATCCCGTTCCGGCATCCTCCAGCCTGACCCCGGTGTCTCTGAATCCAACTTTAACCACGGCCGGGGTCACGGGCACCGTAGATCCCATCCCAGTACCAACAGCCATCAGCCTGACCCCGGTGTCTTTCAATTCTTCAGCCACGGCCGTGGTCATGGGCACGGTAGCTGCCCCACCCGGCAGCATCATGCGCTGCACAGACGGTGGGACAGCCCCTGTGGGCGGTTGATGGGGACACGCCATGGAAGGTATGGTATACGGCGTCTATGATAAGGGGTCGCGTGTAGGGCGGCATCGGGGCTATATGGCAAGGCATCACGGTTTGCAGGGTTCGACACGGAGCGAGCAAGGGAAGAGGCGTGGCCCAGTCCACCGCCAGGGTCGCTTCCCCAGGGGTCACTGAGGGCGGGTAAGAAACCTGCAGCAGTAAAAAAGGGCCGGCTGTGAGACAGGATAAGCACGTTTGCAGGTTGGTTAGCTTCACAGGGGGATTGGGCAGCTCGCAATATGCAGCGGGCAAAGAGCAAGCAGGGGGAGAGATTCCAGATAGCGCTGAGCAGTGGCGGCCTGTGGCTCCGGAGGCGATGCAGGTCCGGGACCAGGTGATGGATAGCACAGCGGAGAAAGTGATCCTCAGGGTGTTTGAGCCCGGGGGGAGTATGAGTGGGCAAGGTCAGTTATCCATGACCTCGTGAGCCCGCTCGCGTAGGGGACACGAGGTCAGCGGTTCGAGGGTCGGCTGACCATCTCCTCCCCCTCCTGTCAAAGGAGCACTCTGGCAGGGAGTGCATTTACACCTCTTAGGTTTTCTGTATAAATAAATAGCCGCAGCCATTTTACCTCCAGTTCCCGTTTCCTGTCTTTATTTGTACGTTACATGTGGGTACAAGGCGGGGGGGGAGAGGGGAACTGCCTGGAACCTCCCTGGTCATTTTAATGGATATCAGTTCCAGAGATTCCCGGCATCAATCCTATGCAGGAAAAGTCCCATCTCGCCGCTTCTCTGCAGGTTTCCAACACCTTCACGCCAGCTTTTTCTGGTGTGAGGATTTTGTGATAAAATCACCATTCTAGAGCGGTGATAGATGTTGATAGCCTAATCACTGCTACTAGAATTGCGCAAGTTTATGAACATGCCGAAAATCGGCGATAAGTGGCTTATCACCACTGCCTCTGTGATTTTTTTTATGAGCAATTGTTCTGGCGATTCAGTCTTTTATCGCCCACTTATCACCGCTTACTGAATAGTAGTAGGCATTTTGGGCGATAAGTGGCTTATGAACGCTTACTGCATAAGCCCCTAAATGCGTTAAAAATACTGTTTCCAACACCTTCACGCCAGCTTTTTCTGGTGTGAGGATTTTGTGATAAAATCACCATTCTAGAGCGGTGATAGATGTTGATAGCCTAATCACTGCTACTAGAATTGCGCAAGTTTATGAACATGCCGAAAATCGGCGATAAGTGGCTTATCACCACTGCCTCTGTGATTTTTTTTATGAGCAATTGTTCTGGCGATTCAGTCTTTTATCGCCCACTTATCACCGCTTACTGAATAGTAGTAGGCATTTTGGGCGATAAGTGCTCGATAAGTGGCTTATGAACGCTTACTGCATAAGCCCCTAAATGCGTTAAAAATACTTTTTGTTGTGTGTGTTCATATTTGAAATCTTCTACAGTTCGATAATTTTTGTATGGCTAAAAGCTAAGGAGCCTCAGAAAGAACTTCTTTCCCATGTACTGTACTGTATACAGTATGAACTCATATTTTTAATCTTCAAATTACAATTACACACACACTTGAAGTACTGTATGGGAATAAAAGAGAGGTTGAATTGCATTTAGATTTTTTTAAACAAATCGAGATCGCCCACTTAAGATTCTCGACGGTATTGTAGATTACACTAAAATGCAATTGTCTGCACTCGATCAAAACACAAGTAAACTCGTGTCTTAACCCTGGAAAATTTCTAGAAATCTCGAACCAACAAGGTGTGTGCAAAGGAATACAACCCGTGAAATGATCGCATAACGGCCGCTGCATCTGTACCTTCTTTAGATTGTATCTACAATTGTGTGCACTCTTAACCATTTACATGTATAGTAGAAGGTAATGTAATGATACAATATACTGTACATGAATTAATTTTATATAACATGGTTTGTATGCAATACAGTATATTTTAGAGATTTTTGTTTCAACATGCTGTGTTTTAATAAATAAGAATTTAGGACAAGAGAGTTTCAATAGGGAAGCACTCATAATTCATCTAAATATAGGATGAGTTGGGAAAATTGCATCTTAGTCTGATGGCTTATGATATTACTTCAACAATACCAATTGGTAGAACCCACCTATAGAAGGCTTGTAATAATTTTATAAAACAATGCAAGAGATCATAAGTATGTATTAAAAAAAAAACATTCATGAATACATATTGGGTCATATTTACTAGCCATGTACTGTACAGTAGGGTTCCATATATGTACAGTATTGAAACACTTTTTTTTATTTACTGGAACTTGCAATCCATCTTTTTTTTATTTTATATATATTCTTTCTATTGTTTTCACATTTTCTATTACAGAAACACGAAGCTAAAAACAGCTCAATAACATCTTGGAACAGTATACAGTTCCATGTCTTCACAAAGACACATTTGTTTGACATACGTTTTATCATTTCTCCAATTGTATTGGTGCAAATCATGTGTAGCCCTGATAAACGTTATATTTGTACCTCCAATATTGTTCATATATTTGAAATACAAACACAATACAATGCAATACATTAAACCAGGGGTGAGCAAACTTTTTATGCCAAACCCCCCTTTTTATCCATGAAATTTCTCGGGCTCCCCCTGCCTGATGTAATCAAAATCACATGGAAAAAAAACCTTTATTAAACGGTATACAATGTAAATACAAATATGTCTAAGGACGCAAGTATAGTGCCCGCGACGGAGACGCATGATGTCACCCGTCGCCGCTAGCGAAAGTTGTATTTCGCTTTGTGACGGCGTGGGCGACCAGGCTATTGATTGGTTCAGGGGCTGTCACATGAGGCGAAAGCCCCATAAAAATCAAATATTGAGGGCTTCAAACAATCGCGTCGCCTCGTCGCGCTTACTATAAGCGCACGTGGCGGCAACAACGCATTTGTTTTCAGGCGACGTCGCCAGCACTATAAGCGCAGTCTAAATACTTACATACTTCAATAGCTCGCTCTTGCAAAATTAGGCTGCGTCCACGCTGACGCTGAAAGCGGTGACATCACCAACTCTCCAAGCATGAGCGCAGGGTGTCCTGCATAATTTTGCAAGCGTGAGCGGGGAAGTGTTTTCACTTTTTTTTTCATTATTTCTGTACATTCATAGTATGATTGATATAGTGGCAGCCTACCCTTTTACTTGCAGAGGATCGCAGCGAAGTAGGTTGCCAGCGGAGGAGGGTATGAGCACAGCGCTATTGCAGGGCAGACACCGGAAGGAGGGGCGTTTGACATCACAGCGCTCGGGCGTGCTCCTCCCTCGTACCTCCGAATCACGTGGCCGCCACCTGCACTATTCTGTTTGGTCGGCCGCTTGAGCACATCTTCGGCTGCCCGCGTGCGCACATCATCTTGGCCACCCGCGCACATCTTTTTCGCCTGCGCACCCAGATTACGCCGCACGCGTCTCGCCTAAATAATCTTGCGTCTGTGGAGCCCCACCCTGTTTGTGCACTGCTGCATTCAATCACAACACCCTCCCCCCCCTCCACACACACAACACACACAATCAATCACCATACACTCAAATCAACACACACACACACACACTCAACCCGCCCCCCCCCACACACACACACTCAACTCTCCCCCCCCCCACACACACACACTCAACCCCCCCTCCACACACACACAAACAACCCCACACACACTCAACCCCCCCACACACATACACTCAACCCCCCCTACACACACAACCCCACATACACTCAACCCCCCCCCCCCACACACACCCCCGCCCACACACAACTCACCCCTACACCCGCACAGCTTTGCCCACCCCCAGGTTTCCCCGTACGCAGCCTGCACCCCCCCTACATAATCTTGCGCCCCCCCAAAGAGGCCCTCCCCCCCAGTTTACACACCGCTGCATTAAACAACAATACATTTGTATTAACTGAAAATCTATAGAAAATACCCCAAATAATACAATTAAGAATAACAAAAACATTGCAGGTTTCTCTTATTTTATAATATAATATACTGTAGTACAACATCACTGGCATTTTAGTTTAGTTTTAAGGTTAGGGCTCTCTCCCGAGAACCCTTCTTAGAGCTTCAAAGACTCACATAATCATCAACTCTAGTAACTCTTTACCCCATTTTAAAATTAAATCATTACCCCTGTTTCTTCACACCCGTAAATATTCAATGTTCTTAATGTTCTTAGTTTTTTCCCCATTTATAAAAGAACCTCCTGGCACGTCTTTCCAGATGAGAGAATGCTTTCCTTCTATCATAGTATATGATGGTGAGAATTTCCAACTTCAGCTCTCCTATTTAAGGTGGGTTCTTTTTTGTCCTTTATCTTAGTATGTATTATTATTAGTATATTATTATTACCGTATTATAATAACTACTACTAGGGGTGTTTTTTTCCTAACCCTCAAAGTATCTGAATAATTAGTTTTTAACGTTTTTTGTTATACTATGCTTCATTACACCATTTATATAATTTATAGTTTTATCCCCAACATTTGCTATTATTTCCCACATGTCCACATACAATGTATGAAATCTGCCTTTCTGATTGTACATGTGGGACAATTCCCTTTTTCATCCATAATCCTACATTGCCTTTTGCCATGAGGCTATGTACAGTACGCCCTATTTAGCATTTAAAGATATTCCTCATGTAATGAGGCTGGGCATAATTGCTTACATTTTGTTTCACAATTTCACATAAGGGTCTCGTGTGGGATGATTTCTGGAAAATCTCTTGCCCAGGCTTTAACTTATTTATTCCACTTCTGTGCTGTGGGATTTGTTACTATGGGAGCGTAAAACATTTTACACTTCATTTTGTAAACCATTGGTAAATCAAGCGTCTCTTTCATCTCACCTTTCGACCAGAAATGTGCATTCTTTTTTTTATCAAATCATTTATATAATGCTTTACTTGAAAAAACATATACATATGGTTATTCAGTCACTTTTATCTTGTTTTCAATTGTTCAAAGGTTATAACTTTTTGTTGTTTGTCATCTATAAGATCCCTGATGTGTTTTATTCCTTTTTTTCACGGGTAGTGAACAGTGCATTGTGACAGGGTGGTTTCCGTTTAATAGTTTTGCAGTGAAAACATATTGTAGTTATACCTACTGTGTCTAACAGGGATCATGATAATCTCAGGCTGAGAATGGGCTGAGGTTATTAACCAGCTTTCACCTGGCTCGTTAGCAGGGTTTAAAAGCCTTGATCACAGCAGATGGAGGGCTCTCTGATCCTTTGAAGGATCGGACCCGGGATTGCTGTAGAGAGATCATGCTGCACTGGGACTTTTCACCCCTACCCCAGCAAGGAGGAAGCCGAGAGCCAGAATGTAAACTTATCTGCCACTGACTTTGGTTGTTATAGTTGACAAGGGGCTTAGCCCTCCAACCAATAGTTAGGGACTAACCTTAATAATCAGCACTCCAGATAGGAGCTTGGAATGATTGTTTTTGTTGCTCCCTTATGCTCAATGTAAGATCCTTTTATGCTACCCTGTTTTTGCTGCATCTGGGTTGAGGAAAATCATGAGTTTTTTTTTTTATTGTTTGTGGCATTTTGGCAAAATAAAAGTCTTCATTGATTTTCTCCAAAACTATTGCATATCTCCTACACACATTTTCTAGCTAATCCTTCAAGTTTTTGTGGAAGGTATTTGAATTAAGATAGAAACTCATTGACCAAGGTTGCATGACCTCCATCTCAACCCCTGGGATGGTAAATTAATTTCTGGAAATTTAACCCAATTCTTTCTTTGACATGCTGCTGGTTGTGACAGATCCAATGCGACCATTCTTCCTCTAACTATAGAGGTAAATAAGAATTTTAAATCAGTTAGTGTTAGGACCTGCAATATTTGGTCATGCCTTGAAGTGGCTCACTGGCTTAAAATGCTTTGGCCAAAGGGTTTAACTAAATGACCCTTTTTTCAAGATATATATAGGTATTTCAATGTATATTTATGTCATATTGGATGTAGCTTTGGGCTTCTTTGTTATTTGTTATATACATTTAGCCACGCCCAGTAGCACTCCAATTGATACTTGTGTGTATATATATATATATATATATATATATATATATATATATATATATATATATATAATGTGGTCATTTTTTTTTTTTTTAAAGCTTGCTGGGTATCTGTGTGTTGACATGTTCCTACCGTATGGTATGAAATTTGTGTAAAAGCGGTATTCCGTAAGATATATTGCATATTAGATACCATTTGTTACAAAATTGACATGAGACACAAGTTTGTAGTTGCTTTATGAGCTAAATTAACTTCATTAGATTTCACTCCAGCAGTCTGGAAGAGCTGCGCAGAGAGAAGCTGCATCTTTCTGCACAGCTCTTACAGGCGATCGCCCTGATTTTATTTTTATTGTAATAACATAGGGTTGAAGCAGGGAGCCGATATTAATGCGGTTCAGCTCTGGAGACCCCTAGCTGCAATCCTATTTAGCAAAAATAAATTAAACTCCATCAGATGCAAAACACAAAACCTACAATATCTCGTCACCCTTTCGGTGCGGAAGCAAAATAGGCATGTTTAAGATGCGATTTTCATCTCTGAGCTTTCTGAATAGCAGTTACTGGTCAAAAAAGTTTTGTTACTTTTTGTGCTACCGTAGGGCTTGTCAGCACAAGAGTGATAATGATTCTAAAAAAGCAGTTTACGAGCAATTTTGACATGTTATCACAGCTTTCTGAATAGGTTATAGGCAACATCGCTTGTAAAGTACACTTTACAATCATTAAGTCACTTATCAAAGCCACCTAAATAGGCCTCTTTGCCTTTAACACAAACCTTAAACCGCAAAAGCATAAAAAAAAAAAAACACATACAGTACATGGAAAAGAAAAACATACAACATTTATAGCACATACCTGTAATTTTTCAGGTAAAGTCTGTCATCTTGGAATGTTAGACTTCTGTATTTCTTGTTGTCACATCTTAGAATTTGTATATATATGCAGTAGCTTAATACTATTGGCTCCTCTGACTTAGCTCCTCACTATGGAATCGTAAACCATATCCGTAGATACTGTAGATAACCAGATTGATTTCCATTTCCATATAATTTTAAACTTTTCCCTTTAACGTTTTCTCCCTCTCCCCCCCTAAACTTCATCCTCCCAACAGGAGGATTCAAATTATATTAAATCAACTCGTTAAAGATACAGTATGCATATTAATATATCTGTAATAGGGTCTGTCTTTTGTTGATGAGTCCAGCAGGGACTTGATTTAATTTCAGCAGGAGTTAATTGACCAGTAAACACCTCTCTCATCAAGCAGGCTTAAAAGCCTGCTAGACAGACTGTCTGGAATCTCTAGCACAGGGAGAGTCTGTGCTGCCAGAGAGATCCCAGGGGAAGAGAGACTCTGTTCCAGGCAGTATCAGTCCCTGGAATCTGCCTGAGGGAGCACCCCACAGACACCAACACAAATCCTGGACTGACGTGGAGAGCACCCTGCCTATAGGTATTTCTCTTTGGACTGTGTCAAAGGTTGGCAAGAGGCAAGCCTTCCAGCTCTCATAAAGGAACTGCTGAAATGTTAGTCAGTCCCCAAATGGGGTTAGGCCTGGTTGTTCTTTAATGTTCTAATTTGTTTGCTGGTACAGTATAAAGCTGTTTTCAGTTTTAAAGCTGCTGGCTAACAAGGCCTACATTTATTTTCTCCTCAAACCGTCTCCGGTGTGTTACCCTCTGCGCAGATCTCCTACAATATCTCAGTCAGTCAACTCCTTTTATGTGTCATATCAACTCACTCCTTATCTTAGGCCCTCTCCAGGAGATTCTGGTGCTTTGATTTGGCTGAGGCGGTTGTTCGGTCTCTTCTTTGTTAATATTCTCAGATAATACTCTGCCTCTTTTGGTGAAGATAGTTCCTCATGACCCTCGCTGTTAATTATCCTAGCTTTGTAGGGAACAGGAGTGCAAATGTATGACCTTGCTTGTGCAGATTTATGCAAACTCGTTTCGCCCCTTTATCAGCTCTACAGAAAAGTCCTGAAACATCAGAATTTTCCCTCCATTCTGTTTCATTGGTTGCATTTATATCTACACTTCAACATTCTGTCTCTGTAGTTTAGGCATCTAAATATAACACCCCCTTCCCTCCCACTTGGACTCGCTTACTTCTCATGGCGGGCTTATTATGTGGGCCCGTTCAATTTCAATGGTAGGTGAGAAAAGCTCTAGACCCAACATGGGGCAGGGGGGGAGGGGGGTGGCGAAGGATCTGCTTGGATATACATTGAAAGAGCTTTTCCCCTTCGATATCTTCAGGAGCACCGACCAGTCATAAGTTGCTCTGGAGGGAGAGGTTTTCCAAATCAACCAGTTTTAAGTGCCATTTGTTGTTTTCTTGTGATGGGTGCAATATGTTTCTTAATTTCTTTTACAATATGTCTTCAAATGGTTCTCCTACGCATTTTATGTTGTTCTTGTGTTGAGCTATGTAAGGTATGCTTTGACATCATTTATTATCACTTTTAGATGCAGAGTTTCTGCTGCAAATAGCTCCATAGTTTTGCTTTCACTAGACCATCACTGATTATCCCTCTCGAGTTTCTGGGTTGAGGCTCTACACCATTGCTGCCTCGCCACGTTTATTTACCAACCTCTCTGCTCTCTGCTGCTCCGGTGGCACATTGGCGCCGGTTGAGTCCAGAAATGTGCCCATTAATAATCATGTTTCTTGCAGGTAAGTATGTCTTTCTTCCCACAGGTTTAACAAACTTATTTCTGGAGTGTGCAATTGATTTATTTTTGCATTTTGTTTCACAGAGCTCACATTGTGTGCATGTTACCCCCAGAGCACCATACAGGAAATCCCAGTCAAAGTGTTTCAATAATGGTCATAGTGCAACTTCTTTGTTGGTCATGTGGTTAGTCCCCCAATCCATGTATTGCATCAGTATTTAAGTAATAATCCCCTCAGAACAGGGCATTACTGGCCAATAATGCCCTGGCTGGAAGAGTTGAAGGCCAGAGGCGAAGCGGAGGGACTTTAACCCAGCCAGGGCATTATTGGCCAGTAATGCCCTGTTCTGAGGGGATTATTACTATTATAAGCTAAATGTAGGCTTACCTCATAAATAATAGACACTTTTGAATAGTTAAATAGATTTTTTTATTAAAATAAATAAATAAAAACACACACACACACTCAACACACACACACACACACACACACACACACACACACACACACACACACACACACACACACACACACACACACACACACACACACACACACACACACACACACACACACACACACACACACACACACACACTGCTGCTGCTACACATACAACAGCACAACACACACACTCACAGTGCAGCCACAATAAAAAATGCAGCCACTTACTAAACTTTGCATTTCCCCCCCACCTCTACACACAACACAGCACAACACAGCACCTCTACACACACAACATATACACACACACACACATCATTGCACCTCTATACACAGCACCTCTACACACACACACACATACACACACACACACACACACACACACACACACACACACACACACACACACACACACACACACACACACACACACACACACACACACACACACACTGGAACTCTATACACACACACAGCACCTCTACACAGATATACAACAGAACAGCACACACACACACTGCTACTGACACAATCACACACAAACTGCAGCCACAAAGAAACTGCAGACAGCCACCTACTTCTTTGCAGACCCCCCCCCCCCCCCCCAATTCAACTGAATCTGCTCAGAAAATCTCAGTCAACTTGGGAGGGGGGAGGAGTCAACCCGTGGCTGATATTTACTGACCAATCCCCTGCCCTGTCTCAGAGCTGTTACTTCAGTGTAACCAATCCCCTGCCCTGTCTCAGCTGTTCTGAAAGCTGATTGGCTGGAAATAAACACATTGAAAACTGCACTTTGCAAGCTGCTAAAATTCCGGGCATTACTGATTGGATAATGCCCGGAATTTTAACCAATCAGAGAGCAGGGTTTTCAATAATGCCCGGAATTTTACTGCTTTAGTCTATAATTAATGGTAATATACGGTGTTAGTGCAGTAAACATAATTAATGCTATGAAAGGGGGAAAAATACATTGGGCACAAGTTGTTTCTTAGGTATTTAATATATATCTCAAATCATACAATTCACAAAAATGAAATTTGTTTTTCTAATTGAAAATGTAAAAATGTATCTAGTACAACATCTGAACTCATAAAGAAAATCTTTACACATCCCCAAAAGTTTCACAAAATGGTAATTAGTTTACAGAGAAGTTTACTTAAAAATTCACAAAAAAAGACAAAAAGAAATAACGGCAAGAAGAAATGAACAGAAGAAAAAAACTGCTGCAGATTTATGAAAATTCTGTTTCAATGTTAACATTTAAAGCTAATGGCATGTTTATTTTACTTCTTTTCAAATAAACGGGGTCAAATACAGTGAAATAACTGCCCAGCCATGATCTTAAATAATTGTGTTTACTATTTAACAGTGCAACAGTGATTCAGTGTAAACATTTACAGTGTTTATTTGATCTTGTATTCAAGTTGATGTGAGACCCATCTTACTGTCCTGAGTAGATAGCAGTTGGGGAAGGAAAAAAAACATGATTTAAAAAATCATTTAACTGACCTCTCTACTTGGCGCACTTGAAACAGAAAATGTCCCCTCTCTGTCTGCTTCTGCTCTTGAGTCAGGTATTATCAGGAGTCAGAATCTAGCCACTCTGCATCCTTTGATCAACAGTATCATTTTCCCCCCTCCCTTGGTTCAGTGGTTCTCATCTTTAGCTTCAGAGAATTATTACAGTATACTTCACCAAAAATATGTCCAGGCTTTCATTTCCTGGGGCTAGGATTGAGGTTTGAAAAGTACCGCTACTTTATTTAGTTTAATGTACAATTAAAATAAATGAAGGATGCGCTTCCTTCATTTATTTTAATTGCACATTAATAAAAAAATTATATATTAATTTATATTGTTGAGGTATGGATATACATTATTGTACACCCATACTTTATACAGTCGTTATTACATGGTATACCATACAGTATAAGTAAATGAAAAAAATCATTGTAAAAATGATACAATTCTCAATATTAGAACAAGATTTGCATTAGCTTTTGGTATCGTACAGAAAAATCTCAGTTAGCAGCGCTGCTTAAATAACACACCTTACAGTTTGACTAATGCGCATGTGCAGTGTATTAGAGAACGTATCTCTGAGACATGATCATCTCAGTTAATAGTGCTGCTACTTTGAAGAACAGATGTTGTTTTTGCTGCTCATTATCTTTCCCCGTTAATAAGCACAGAAACAAATGTCTGTTCATTATTTGGAGAACATTACGTTATTTGGTCAAAATTACTGGCGCTCTGAGGATCTACCTCTTGGTTGGGATGCACAAAGATCTATAGAAAATCCTGCCCTTTAACCACAAGGGTAACTATTAACTTAGGTTGCTGTGATGCCTAGTTATAAATAGGACTGAACTACTGTTCACAGAACCAAGGGAATGAAAACTGAGTAAGGCTGTTGCTGATGTATACGGTAAGTATGGATTGAAGCAGAAAAGTAAAAGCTTTTCTGAAGTGAGCTTTCAAGATGGTACAGAGAAAAAAAGGCTAAGATAGCAACTAATAGTTGGAGAAAGACTTAAGATCAGTTCTATGGTACAAACTTTGTAAATGTATCCATTATTTTAATTACCTTTATTTTAGCTTAGAAGATAAAAAAAAAACCACAAGAAATCAACAATTACTTTCTGGCTTAGCACCTTAGCATGTGACCAGGACATTCTGCTATCCCATGCCTCAAAAGCTACAGTACAGTACTCTCATAGTCTCTTTGATAAAGCACCTCCTGTGTGAAACACGTTAGAGTGTTTTTTTAATTATTTTGTACCAATAAATAGAAGTTTTAACTGCTGTTACTTGGCCTGGTTGAGTTTTCTTCGGTTGTGCACTGCCGTTTCGTGTACTGTTCTCCCTACAGTACAGTACAGTGCATATTTTATACTTTACTGTTTTAAAATAAGACATAACAGTGCAGTATGTACTCGCTCTTTGGTATCATTATTTTCATCAGTGGGAGTAGTTTTATGGCGTATCAAGAGTTAGCAAGAACTATTTGACTCAAATCATTATATGTGTAGATTCCTACTTTTCTGCATAATTTCCCCCAATTTCTCATGTATTACTTTAAACCAGGGGTGGCCAACTCCAGTCCTCAAGAGCCACCAACTGGTCAGATTTTCAGGATATCCCTGCTTCAGCACAGGTAATGCAATCAGTGGCTCAGTGAATGACTGAGCCACTGATTGAGCCACATGTGCTAAAGCAGGGATATCCTGAAAACCTCACCTGATGGTGACCCTTGAAGATTGGAGTTGACCGCCGCTGCTTTAAATGCTTCTACCCTGCTTGAGAAAAGTATACCAGTATATTGAATTGACACAGATATTATTCTTGGAAGTTAACAGATATGAAGGACTGAATAGTTAATCTTTTATGAGCTACACCATCTGCTTTATATAATGCCTCTATTATACATCTCAATTGAGTATCTTTACATATAGATTTAGAAATAGGTTGATGAGAAAGCCCATTTTGTGATGGTAATAATTAGCTATACCAGCTTTGTTATTATTTGTTGATTATACCCTAAAAAGTCAGAAACCCTCTTTCTGAAAAATGACATTGTAATATTATACATTCCGAGGAGTTCTGTGCAGCATCCCCACCTTCTATCTCTTTCTTAAACAATTATTCAATCCAGCCGATTTATCATACTGGCCAGTAGCGATTAAGCCTAAATATACACAGTGACGAGAAAAAGTTTGTGAACCACTTAGGATTTTCACACATTTCAAACCTAAAATGTTATTAGATCTTAATCTAAGTCCTAATAATAGATAAAGATAACCTGATTAAATAAATGCCAAAAAAAACATGATACTGATTCAACATTCAATATCCATGTGTGAAAAAGAATAGGAACTTTTAGATTCAGTACCTGTGGCACCCCCTTGAGCAGTAATGACTTCAACTAAGGGCTTCCTGTAACTGCTGATCAGTCTCATATTGGTTTTGAGTAATTTGGGCCAATTCTTCCTTACATAACTGCTTCAACTCAGTGACATTTTGAGGGCTTCCTTGCATGGACAGCTTGCTTCAGGTCCTGCCACAACATTTTAGGTTATAGCTTCAGATGGCATCAATGTTCTTTTTAGGGAGCAGTGGTTTCCTCCTGGCTATTCTTCTATAAACTCTATTCTTGTTCAGTCTTTTTCTTAAAGTTGAGTCATGAAGACTCATATTAGCCAAGATAAGATGGCTTGCAGGTCCATGGATGTTACTCTGAGGTTCTTTGTGACTTTCTGGATGATTTGACGATTTGTTCTTGGAGAGATGTTGATAGTACGACTGCTCCTGGGTAGAGTGATTGGTCTTGAACTTTCTGTATTTGTAAAATATCTGCCTGACAGTGGATTGGTGGAGCCCCAAATCCTTAGAAATGGGTATGTAACACTTTCTAGACTGATGAGCATCAGAGAGTTCTATTGATCGTGGCATGACGTATTTCCATACACCTGTATTGTGGAGACCACCTCAAAAAATGTATAATCTTTATAGAGGGTGGGGCATCCCAAACTAACACATGAAGATCTACCTAATTATTTAAACGCCTGATACTAATTATCCCCTTTCATTTAGATCAAACCAGGGTTTCGCTTACTTTTGCACATACCCTGACTATTAAATACTAATTGTTTGTCTCATTCATACATAATTTTTCTTTCAAAAGGCATAGAACTTGGTTAATCTAAACCCTATGGGATATTTAAGAAAAGACTGGTTTTGATTCAAGAAGGTTATCATGTAAAAACTGTAGAATTTCCGTAATTATCATTGCGGTTCACAAACTCTTTCTCGCAACTGTAGATGTGGACTGGATTTTCATGTAAATTACATCATTCATTGTTGGCAATGAAGGTAGAAAGATGCTCCTGACTAAAAAAAACAAAGTAGGATAAACAAGAGAAAACACTGTGTACATAGCAACTGTGATGCCGAAAACTAAAAAATAAATTATATTGGTTAAATTATATGAAATGTGAAAATATTCTAGTTGTTGTAAATATGCTAGAGTTTGTGTGTTTTTTAAATATACGGAGTATAGAGCTTAGCGCCAACCACCCAAACAATGGTCAACTCCTATGTTGCATTTTTTGAGCATAAAAGTCCCTGCATGTTTCACAGCAGCGCTGGTACCATCTCATGTCCTGGCAGAGGTTTTTCTCACGTATAACTTTGCAATATACTGGCCACTGGTCCTGTAGACATTTGAAGGTTAGAGCAGCTGTACAAAAAGACAAATTAACAGGTATATTTACATACTGGTGAAATGAAAAATAAGCGCAAATAAAATTACTAATAAATCAAATAACACAGATGGTATACTATCCTTAATGAGTGCAGCTCCCAACGTAGAATTCAAACCAAATTCAATCAGCAAACGAAGGAGAAACAGGTGCGCAAATCACATCAGGACATGGGAAGAAATTAGAAACACAAAATAGTGCAATATTGTAAACCCCAACAAATGATTTCAGTGTTGAAAGTTCTACAAAATTTGCACTCACGTGTATAACGTGAAATGAAAGCGTTGTGGTTATTAGAAGTTACCAACTTTTGTCGCCAGATAGGTACTCCAGATCCATAGAGAGGGGGGGAAATCCATATACAAAAAAGGGAAAGCAAAAATAGTATAGTACTGTTTTTAATATTAAAAACACAAAGTATTCCACTTACATAAATGCCTTTGTTTGTGAGCATTCTGACCACCCTGGGTCATATGGTCAGACAAAGATGTTCACAGCAACAGCATCTGGCCGTCACAGCATGCACTGGGCTGAATGAAGTTGTCTTCCACTCTGGATGTCATCAACAAGGGCTTCTTAGTAATCAGTGATTCACCCACCGCGCGTTTCCACTACAAAGTCTTCCTCAGGGGCTAATCCCCTGGTCTGAATGCTCACAAACAAAGGCACTTATGTAAGTGGAATACTTTGTGTTTTTAATATTAAAAACAGTAGTATACTATTTTTGCTTTCCTTTTTTGTATATGGATTTCCCTCCCCTCTCTATGGATCTGGAGTACCTATCTGGAGACAAAAGTTGGTAACTTCTAATAACCACAACGCTTTCATTTCACGTTATACACATGAGTGCAAATTTTATAGAACTTTCAACACTGAAATCATTTGTTAGGTTGACAATATTGCACTATTTTGTGTTTCTAATTTCTTTCCATGTCCTGATATATTTACATACTGTAATTCTGATTTAGTGTATATTAAGAATGCTGTATTAAAGTAACATTTTGTATATTTTCAAATGCATAAAAGTAAGGACAATTGTATTATCAATTACATTTAGAGATAATCCAGTATATAAACTTTACTTTTTCATAAGTGAAGAGGTTCATTTATATTTTTTACTCAGTGTAAGCGAAATCGGAAAAAGAAAAATGTAATAATTATAATGGATCTCTCTTTGTGTATGTTCATTAGCTCAATACATTTTGATGGTGTAGTGCACATATTTCAACTTTCATGGTTAAGCAGTCACTTTGGTCTAATAAAATGAATGTTCATTTTATTAACTTCATATACAGTAATAAGAAGTTGACCTTTAAAACAACAGTCAGCGGGCTTGCACATTTTACAGAGGCAACCCAATAAACCTCATGTCTGTTCTAGATTTATTATGCAGTATAATAATTTTTCGGTCTTTCAGTGATAGGTAATGTTATTTTTAAGGTGTTTAACGAACATTGCATTTTGAATAATGTTATAACCTACTAATCAAAAATAAGTTATGAGGCTGACTAAAGTCATTTAGCAACAGGACAATATAACTTCTGTACAAAGTAGGTGAATCTAAATTTCATTCATCTGGTTTCTTATTAAGGAGGTAAACAAGGTCATTTGACGACAATAGGGATATGAAGATGACATATTATTGTTGCTACACTTATTGTACAATAGTATCCTGCTGTATAACTATATTTTAATGTCAGTAAGAGTGTATGTGCTGTAGTAGCACTGTACATCTAATTTTGCAGGCATAGTAAGTCCCTGACCTGTAGCACAATTTTAGTGCCTGAAGCACAGGAAGGGAAAGTGAATTGCCCAAGGTCACAAGGAGAGCAAACACAGGGATTCAAACCAGGGTTACCCATTACAAAGGCAGTGACATTACCACTGAGCTAGTGTACATCTTCCGGAACATGATCAGTGAAACTATTATTGGCTGCTTCATGTACGCGATTCCTGGTAAAGAGAAGTGTTTAATGAAGCTGAGCTATTCTAACTTCCAGGAATGCTAGAAATAAAATCTTACTACTACATAGGAGTGAGGTTTCATTAAACATTAATCACCTATAGTATTACATATGTAATGTAAATACTGTCTTAAAGACAAAACCCGTGTTTTAAATAAAGGTTTAAAAGAGCTGTTTTAACAGGTTTATTCCATCTGTGACAAAAGTCAATCTAATATGTATATCAAATGTGCTCAATGGTTTATAAAAATAATTATCAAGTGCTACTGTTATCTGCATACTGATAGTTCTTTCTTGTCCTCTTAAAGAAATATAGCTGGCAACATTATGGGTGTGGGCACTGGCATTATGTATTGGAAGTTAAACAGTGTGTATGTATGGAAATAAATGGTAACAGCAGATGCCTTTTAGTATACAGTACTATAGAATAGCAGACGAGGGTTTATGTTGAAAACGTACGTGCTCTACCTACAGTATGTAGGGAAATATTTACATGGCCTGAATGCCCACTGAAAAGATGCTTTCATCTTACTAATTGCAGTCAAAAGTTATAAATCACTTCATAAATGTGCCTTGCTGTCTAAACATTCATAGTAAGGATATTTGCTGGGCATACAGTAAAAGACATTCAATGCATTAACAGTATTTAGTAAAAGTATTTTTTTTCCTTACCAAGTCGTGGTGAAGTTATTTTATTAACATTTATTTTCTCATTACATGCTTGTAGATGACATGGTCTGTATGCTGCTGGTTTTTCAGACGAAAAGCATTCATGTCCATGCCTTCCAGTAATCTTGTGCATGCATTGAATCACTCTAGATTGCATGCCTTTTCCACACGTCACAGAACACTAGGTGCACAATAAAAGAATACAGTTATGAAATAAAACGATATCTGGGATATAAAGTAAATAAGACATATATAATGCATTGCACATGTTAAGGTTTGGGCTTGTCTAAAACATAATCAATCTAAAGAAAACTGCAAAATATTTCTGGTCAGCTTCAATCCAAAATTTTGTTTTAAAGCTGTTGTGAAAATGATTACTGATCAGTGGCTCTAGAAAGATCGAATGGTGAAGCATATGCAGCGTAACCAGTCACAACTTATAGGGACTTATTCAATAAAACAACACTATCACACTGTATTGAAGAAGTCCAATAAGCCCCAAACCAGGCAATGAAATTTGTTAAGAGCAGTAATTTCTGATTTATAATATCTGTGGGCCGGATCCACAAACATCCCATTATTGAAAGCGAACGCATAGTTACATTACAATAACGTGACGTTAGGCCTATGGTAAATTCCACCCATAGTTTTTCCTTGTAATTGCTTTGTGCTAAACAGAGGGAAAATAACATTCGGCGCTGTTTTAGGTAACGTCACATTATGAGCCGTGAAATATCAGAGCTTTTAAATGGCAAGAGAATACTCGTTGTGGATTTTCAGGTACTAGCCGTCTTTAACACGTTGTTCAGGTACTCTACTTGATACATACTGTATATAACCCCCTGTGGGATGAGCTCATACACTTTCACACTGCTCCCTGGCAGGTTTCTCTCCAATGTGCTCTGAACATGTGACTGTGATGGACATGATTGCAGTCAATAATAACAGAAGTGTAAGGACTATAAGGGAGAGGAGCCATGAGGAAGGGGGGGTGGCCATGTTGAATGAGATCTGTGCAGACCTGAGTGCTATCAGGTCCAGGCGAGGTCTGCAGAATGTGCACATGGCAGCTGGAGAGAGAGTTACAGTTCCAGATGGCTACAGTTACAGTTGTGGAGTGAAAGACCAAGTCCTGCAGGAGGGGACCCTCAACGGCTATAAAAGCACAGTGATACCGAAGCACCATTTTCAAGGAACAGGTCTGGAACAGGTTCAGTGCACAATGAGCTCCCACATGTGCCGGCACCATCACAAGCCAACATACCCAGGATTGGGTGGCTACTACAGTACTGAAGCTGATTCACATCCATGCAACGATTATGTAGTAAGCAGATTACAGTGTAATGATCCTCATCTGAGGATCACAAAGTACCAGAGTCAGTAAGATATATAAGTAAACTGGTTGTATTGCCCATACAGTGTCTGTATTCTTCCTGCGACCTCATAATTTACTGGGCCACACGTGGCCTACGGTGAACAGGGACTCTGGTCCCAGCCTCAGCTATAGTTATAAGTTTGAGAGCTAAAAATAAAGGGGTTACACATATACTATAAATAATTTATTTTGCAGGAGATATGTAGCCACTGAAGCGTAGCACCTATAAGCTATATATATATATATAGCTTATATAAAAGACTTCACGTTCTAGATTTCTAACGGGGCCTGTATCGCATGAAGTAGGGGGACCCAAGGCTGCAACCAATGCGGTTCAGCTCAGGAAACCCCCTCCATATGTAAACTAGTATTAAAATGTATATTTATACTGTATGATCGCCTGTAAGAGCCGTGCATGGAGACGCAGCATCTCCATGCAGGTTTTACATTGTGCTATTTTATCTATCAGCTATCATGCTGTAGAATTCACAACACGATAGTAGGGGGAAAAGAAAAACAGGTTGGACTTAACAAAATGCCCTTCACTTGTTAGTGAATCCCGCATATGGCTTCCTTTTTTAAGTACGATCACAAAATGCACACTCGCGCGCAAAAGCTCACTGCTTAGTGAATCGCCACCATTGTGTGAGACACTCCAGCTGGAGCTTGCACCGCATGGAGGCCCGAATCTTAGGTGAGAGGGGATTGCTGTCACAGGCCTCACTGTGTGGACCTGTCTCAGCTAGTCTGCAAGCTACCCCTGGTGTACTGGAGTACCCAAGCAGGTATCACAAGTGCACCAACGGTTCACATCACAGGGGGGTAGCGTTGCCTCACAGTTTGGGTGGGCTTGCTCATGTGGACACCGGCGTACAGGTGCGCAGGGCACCCTCAACACTTTGGGGGACTCACTCAGGGTTGTGGGTGTATTACAAATTACCCTTATATTATTGTTATATGTGTGTCAGTAAATAGAAGATATATATACAGTGCTTGACAAATCACCCAAAAATCTACTCGCCGAACCAAAAAATCTACTCGCCACCTAGTCCCGCCCGCGTGAATAAAATATATAAATTGAATAAATTCCTAGTAAGAACAACATTAGTTTTTGACAAGTTTATTTATTGTATTACATTTTACAACAATTAGTCCTTGTTACGTGTGTGTGTATAAATGTCGGATCTAGAAAAAAAAGTCAGATGTAAATGACTAGTTTCCTGAACCCCTTGACCAGTGTCTGGATGCCCCCGCTTCACAATATCTAAAGCAGCAATCCCACCTGGGATCTTACCTGATCCGCAGTCCCTTCATTCCCGCAATGCTATATTTTGGAGGGGAGGTGTTCCCTACATGTCTTCTGGGTTAGGGGGGATTCCGATGTCTCCTGTGTGAAGCTCGAGAGTCAGATCTGGAAGAAAGCAGTATAGGTTATTTTGGTGTAGGTATAGGGCAGTTAAGATACTGATGGATCCCTAATACCCAAGGCAAGGGAAAAAAAGCCTATAAGCACAAAATATATGTAGAACAAGGGGTTAACAATAACCCCTTGAACCTACAAGGCCGGCCTCACCCCTAGTAAATATAAAACCACACAGCAAGCATAGATAACACATGCACCAAATTGCCTAATACATGCTGATGTCAAATACATATATTATATACATACACCGTAAATGCAGTTGGTATAATCAAGGCAAACCAGGCACAGTACCAAAAAGAGACTGTTATTATGGGATCAACAAAGGTTAACAGTTCACATCAGTTACCATAATCCATGAGACCATCCATGCCACACTGTGATAGTAAAATGTCCAAAGGATAAAGATCTTCCAATTGGGGGTCCATCCGCAGGGGAGTCAGGGAAAAACAAACACCCCAACACGTGTTTCACCCTCGCTTCATCAGGGGGCTTAAAATAATGCATGCTACCAAGGATTTAAATAGCACATTGATTATAATGCCATTCAGCCTGCAGCTGTGCAAAGGTGGAAGTTCGCCTGAGGAAGGTCCCACTCTGAGGACCGAAACGTTGGCTGCCCTGTGTTGTTAATACACTTTGTTTATTCATCTAAACTGCGGTGTGCTGTCTCTTTGTTACCTGGATCCTCCTGGTCACCTCGTGGACGTGACATTGTCCAGTTTTATTACTTATTTGCCATCTCACTTACGGGACTTTCTACATTTGGTAAATCAATACCAAGCGCAGCCATTACTTTGTCATCCTTGCGGGAGCTGTTACAATCTATCCGGTGAGCCCAGTGACGTCGAGTTCTCGCGGGATTGTGATCGGAGACCCATTGCAGTGACGAGGGGCTTGGAGTGGGAAGACACTCCTTACCTCTTCCGGTACACGGAGTGCACCGTGGAAGCTGTTGATTTCCCTCCATATCGGACGAACAAACAAACAAGCAGCTTGTTTCCTGCATTCTGGATGGCGATTGAGTATTACTCATAAATGCTTGTATTCCCATTATGTTTGTGAGTGTGCATTTTTATACATTCAACTCCACATAAATTTTTGTAAACTTTACTACGCTATGAGTGCGCCTGTTTTTTGTTTGTTTATATATATAGCTTTGAGCACAGCCAGGGTTAAGGTGCATACCCAGAAAACCACTCACAGACAGCTGTTTCGACCTTAATGGGTCTCATCAGTGTGGGGTTGATTAACTGGGTATGCAAAGAAGCTAAAGGATAGGCCAACCATAATACTGAGTTAAGTTATGGTGAGTAAAAAAAGTGACAAAAACCCTCCACAGCAAAGCAAATATGCAAATGTAAATACAACTGTATGCTCATCTGCATGTCTTAGGCAGGTATGCAACCCCGCCTTTCCCCATTATCACCCAGCACACAGCACTTGGTTTTTGAAGCAAAAAGTGGCACTGTGTGCTCATTTGCATGTCATTTCCCAGAATCCCTTGCTGCAGTGGAAGTGCTGTATGCTGGGTGATAATGGGGAAAGGCGGGGTTGCAGACCTGCCTAAGACATGCAGATGAGCATACAGTTGTATTTACATTTGCATATTTGCTTTGCTGTGGAGGGTTTTTGTCACTTTTTTTACTCACCATAACTTAACTCAGTATTATATATATATATATATATATATATATATATATATATATATATATATATATATTTATATATATATATATATATATATATATATATATATATATATATAGAGGTATCAGTACCGTGTTAGCCGAGCTTCAATAATCAAAAAAATAAAAAAATAAATAGATGATACCGTTCTGTGGCTAACAAAATGCTTTTATTTGTGCGAGCTTTCGAGATACACTGATCTCTTCTTCCGGCGATGTTACAAACTGTAACATCGCCGGAAGAAGAGATCCGTGTATCTCGAAAGCTCGCACAAATAAAAGCATTTCGTTAGCCACAGAACGGTATCATCTATTTATTTTTTTATTTTTTTGATTATATATATATATATATATATATATATATATATTATATATATATATATATATATATTGTGTGGTATTGTTATTACTGTTTGTATTGGTTCCTATGAGGAGTCATCCCACCAACGCTGTGATCCTTCATAGGGGGAGGTGTGCACTAAGAGAAAGAGAGCTCACCCCAGGCTACCAAGAGTGAAGGGTAAGGCCTCCTGTGAGTGTACAGGTATCAGCAGAACGCAAATTCGCCCGTGGTTTCCCGTTGGCCTAGCGAAAGGGGGCTACATTTGGAGGCACTGCTGAGATTTCAGACCAGGGGTGCCCAAAGTTAGTACAATCCAAATTATGTCGCTGATCATATCATTACCATCCCGGCGGGAGGTCAATGAATGGGCGTTTAAAAGCTACATACTGTAAGGTCCGTCCGCTCGCAGCCCTTACCACCCATGGCTCTCCTCTGCAGTAGGGACTCACGCGCACCCGCTCCTCCCGTTGGAGGCACGCACAGGGCGCGTACCGCCACTGCTCCTGGACCGGCGGGGGCACGCACACGCATGCACCACCGCGACGACCTCCACGAGTACCAGCAAGTCAGCTGGCTAGCGCAGGCACCGCTGCGTGTCCCCGTCGAGGTCGCGCATCGTGGGCGCATGCATCCTCACACAGGACTCCAGCAATTACATTGATGCCTGCACACCTGCCCTGCATCCAGCATCCTCCTACCAGCGCTCCACTTACCTCTGACCTCACTCCTGGGTAAGGTCTCCCATTGGCTCCTTCTAGTATATAGCTTCAGTCAGCCCTGGGCTAATTGCTGAGCATAGTCTGTGGAACAAGAAATAGCGCAAACCCTATAAATAAAATAAATGCAAAAATACAAATTAATATCACCAATGGAGATGCTGCTGGTGTAAGGATTGAACAACCCATCAGAGAACGAAACAGAAGCACTCAAAGCGTTCAGAGAACGAAACAGAAGCACTCAAAGCGCAAAACTTCCACTGGGTTGTATAAGGTGATCACACACGAAATCTGGATGCAGGAACTCCCAGGATGATGTGAAGAGAAACAGAGAAAAATATAGTGCAAAACAATTTAATGAACATAAAATAGAGCAAAGAAGCTCAGGCCACTCACATACTATAGAAGAAAATAGGCGATTTGACCACTCTGGGTCCTGCAGTGCTGTATAGTTGTGTAACTGGAACGTATGGTGTCTCTGTGTATAGACCAACACTTCCTCACGCTGCTTGCTTCCGCATTCAGGTGGCGGGTGACGTCATCAACCTCGACGTCCAAACTTTCACCGATAGCGCCAGTTGTGGTGTAGACAGCGGGTACTTAGGTCACACGATCCAAGGGTCCAGATCAGCACACTACAGATAAACTTGTAGTCCATGGATGGCTCTTGAAATAGCCCTATGAGTTTCGTTCGGATAAGACCAAACTTCCTCAGGGATGTATGAATCTAATGAGTAAAGTCCCGGTTCAAATAGTCCCTACAAGTGTTGGCGTCACGTCGCAGATGGGGGATGGCACATACATCAGAAATACCCTGCAGGTCTCTGGCCTGTAGCCTATGTGAGTCGCAGTCTGACACCAAGTGAACAGAATAACCCTGTCCATAAACTGGAATTCCTGGCGCTCAAGTGGGCTTATCTACACAGGCTCCCCATCGAGGTGCGGACCGACAACAACCTGTTGACATACATCCTGACCTCTGCCAAGTTAGATACCATGTGATGTGCTCCACAAAGGCTTTTGTGCAGCTACCGCCATGTGATGTGCTCCACAGGACAAAGTAGCTTTCTCCGAACTCATAGTGGCGGACTCATTAGAATGGCATTCTAAGGCACTTCCTCCAGCATACTGCCATACAGATGGCATGTCCATAACCCAAGCTCAGATAACTAAGCTGGAAAGAGCTAGTGGTACAACAGATGTGAGACCTGGTGGCTTAAGCCATCCATCGGGCCATCTAAGAAAATAATCCCTCCTTGGTAAAGCGTGTTCCAGCCGCAATGGTTGCTATTCTCATGAGGGAATGGGACAAGTTCCAAATAGACCTCTATCGAGTCATCCCCTATCATAACCACCCCGATAGGAGACAACTACAGTAGTCCTGCCCAGAAGATTGCAGTACCAGGTCCTACAGTCCTGACACGATGAACACAGACACCTGGGGGTGGACAAGCCATTTGGACTCATAAGAGACTGGTTCTTCTGGCCCAGGATGTGGGAATCAGTGGAGTACCATTGCCAGAGGTGTCTGCAATGCATACAGTGGAAAACACTGCCTACATGTGCAACCCCAATGGGCCACCTGAAGAGCTCTGGTCCCATGGACCTAGTCTGTATGGACTTTCTCTGCATCAAGCCAGACTCTAGGGGATGTTCTCATAGTAAAGGATCATTACACCCGGTACGCCCAAGTGTTCCCCACCAAGGACCAAAAATCTCTTATGGTAGCCAAAAAACTGTAGGAGAAGTACTTCGTACATTACGGCCTACTGAATCGGATTCACTCTGACCAAGGGTGGCACATCAAGAGCAAGCTGATCAATGCGCTTCTAAAGCTTCTCAATTTCTATAAGTCTCGCACAACTCCCTATCATCCTGAAGGAGATGCTCTTCCAGAGCAGTTGAACCAAACCCGACTGGATATGCTGGGCACTCTGAAGGACTCCGAGAAGGCTGGATGGAGCAAGCACGTGGAGCATATGGTGCGTGCTTATAATTGCACCAGGCACGAGTCCACCTGTTATTCGCCCTACTTCCTCATGTTCGGTTGGGAGGCCTGACTACCAGTAGATATCCACCTAAGGGTGTCCATTGATGGGGTACCAAACATGACGCATAAGTATGTACAGCAACTGAAGGACAACCTCCAGAGAGCGTACAGCTTGATAGAATAAACCACCACCAAACTCAACCAAAACAACAAGCGGAGGTACGATTGTAAGGTACGACATCGGGAGCTTCAGCCTGGAGACAGGGTTCTCTTTTGGAACCTGGGAAGCACAAACTAGCCGACCGATGGCGAGAGGCTCCCTTCGAGGTGGCGTCGCAGATGCCTGACCTCCCTGTCTATCGCATCAAGGATTCGGAGGGGCGGATAAAAGTCTAGCATCGGAATTATTTTTACCAATCCCTAAAATGGGAGGAAATGAAACTGTCGCCCATAATGCCCTCCACTGAACAGGAAAATTCCAGCAGGATTCCGAATAGGTTCAGTAGAAGTAAACAAAGATCCAATGGAAAGTACTTCTTCGAAAACCCATAGAGACTGGTGGTCCGCACCAGAAGAAGAATCAGTTAATGGCCCTTTCAGTCAGGCGCGTGCTCCAGTGTCCTCAACGAATCGTCTCTGGACCCAAAGAGTCATATCTTTACCCCAAAGGGTGTTAATGACATTCAGTCTATGAGAGGGCAAGGGCCTCAAGCCGATGGTAGTTTCTCTGACCATGAAGACCTGGTTACGTAGGAGTAGTTCGTCGGAGTGAAAGACTGAGTCATCCTCCCATGAGGGTGGCTTACGATTCATTAGAGGCACCCCACTATGAACCTCAGCAGTCGTCTCGGGATATGTTAGCCTCCCTAAAGGTGATTCTGACTAAAATATTGAATACCATTTAATTGCATATTGTTGTGCTGTTATTTTCATTATATAAAAGTTGTATGTATAAGATGAATTTTTGTTATTTAAACATTATGTTTTGGTCCTCAAGCGAGGATGTTGGATTCTCCACCAGAGGGAGGATGTAACAGGGTCCCCTTACCCTGCATCTGGGTTGGGGAACCACTCTGATTCTCGTTGGTGCTCTGCAGCAGGCGGCGGCCATTTAAGAAGGCATTGCGCATGTGCGAGACTAGTCGCATGCACAGGACTCGAATGTGGCGGCCATCTTGCAGGTGGCACCGCGGAGAACATTGCGCATGTGCAGGACATGGAAAATGCGGCATCAATCTTGTAGGTGGCGCCACAGGGACAATGCACGAGCGCGAAGGACAGGAAACGGAGGGAGGAGGAGGATATTCTCCACGGGACTAGAGCCCATGAGTGAGTCACGTGGGAGCCAGGACAGGAGTAGGTAGTGTCCAGAGAGCAAGTGGCTTCCTGGGCTAGGCCTAGATACTGCCCCTTAGGGCCCAGATAGGCCCTGAGCCACACAGTTTAAGTATTGTAGGGAAGGCCCCTAGATAAGGACCCCCTCACCGTAGTACTACGCAACACTACCACGCTGGTGGACTGACGTCCACGTGGCAGACTGCGGCCTTGGACCCTGCTGCAAGTGTTCAGAGACATTGTGTGAGACACTCGAGCTGGAGCTTGCACCGCGTGGAGGCCTGGATCCTTTGATGAGAGGGGATTGCTGTCGGAGGCCCCTCTGCATGGTCCTGTCTCAGCAAGTCTGCAAGCTGCCCCAGGTGTACTGGAGTACACAGGCAGGTATCACAAATGCACTGCCAGTTCACATCACAGGGAGGTAGCGCTACCTCACACTTTGGGTGGGCTTGCCTGTGTGGTCATTGGGTACTCAGGGTTGTGGGTGTTTGGCATATTACCCATATATTATTGTTATATGTGTGCCAGTAAATACAAGTTATATATATATATACTCTGGTATTGTTATTACTGTTTGTAATGGTTCCTATGGTTCCTATGAGGAGTCATCCCGCCAACACTGGGATCCCTCATAGGTGGAGGCGCAGCACTAAGAGAGAGCTTACCCCAGGCTCCCAGAAGTGGAGGCTCAGGCCTCTTGTGAGTGTACAGGTATCAGCAGCATGCTCAGGCGCCCGTGGTTTCCGTTAGGCATAGAGAAAGGGGACTACATATACATAAGAAAGTGGTGATTTTTTCTCACGGCCAATAGCTGAGAAAAGTGCTGTAGCTATTTCCAGCTGGCCAGGAAGAAAATAAGGAATTCCTAAATTAAGAGGGAAACTGTCAGGGACACATAATGTATTTCAGCCAAGATGCGTTCAGAACAGTTAAACTGCAAATAAAGCCAATGTGTAGTAATTAACACTTAACAATATGTCATAAAAAAAGCAGATCAACCCTAAAATGTGTTTGCAAGAAGAAGTATAATTAAATGCAGAAGCAATGATGCTCTCGTGAGTAAAACAAGTGTGGAGTTCTAATGGAAAATATAAACACAGCATTCCAAGCTACTGATGTTCTCTTGGCTGTGCAAGCTCTTATGCAGTCGTTTCAAAAACTTTAGAAGTACATGGATAATTTAACCATTTAGGTGGGTCATTATATGTACCCTAAATATCATGAAAAATTGGCATGCCAGATGCCCTATGACGTACATGGTACATCATGGTATAAATGTTCGTTTTCCAGGAACAGATCACATTCATCACTCCATGAGCATGGATTGGAAGAATCCCCATAGAGTCCCCACCACATCCATTCATGTAATTGGAGGCCTAACCTCATGATTACAATGCCAAAGCGATTACATGGTTGTTATCCACAAGGCTGGTGGAACTTGGGTGTTGCTGGTCCACTGGTGCTTAAAGGGTAAAACACTAGATGTCCTGACATACTGCAAGTTTATTTAATTGATACAGTACTACTGTAGTTAGAGCAAGAAAAAAAAAACTACTGACATGGTTATTTATATTTGTGTTTTCATCATACAACCAGCTGTGGAAACAAGGTGCACTCACTTGACTTTCATGAATGCCTCGGGTGCACACCCATCGCTGGGGAGGGTGTGATCCGCATCAAATAGGTATCCAACAATTTAAGGAAAAAAGCAGCACTCCAGAGCATAATTTTAAATATAGAAAATCATTTAATGAAAAGGGATTGACGTTTCGGTCTGCAACTTGGACCTTTGTCAAAGTCCGAGTTGCATACCGAAATGTCGATTCTTTTTAATTAAATGATTATCTATATTTGAAATTATTTTCCGGAGTGCGGCTTTCTTCGTCTGTTATTACTATCCCTTTGCACCGGCTGTATCTATTAATGACCTCACTAGGATCAATTGTTCATTGGTGAGCGGTATCTCACAAGTTATACATGTATACAGTAGTAGTATGAGGCTTCTTAGGGTGAAGAAGTACAGTATTACAAAAATATAACGTTGTGTCTTCTTCCGAAAATAACATTATCACATTTCTATATGTATTATTTATTAATCAATACTTTAACTAGGCTTGCTCTTCTTTTCATACTGTTTATTTTATATTATGCGCATGCGTGTATGTCTCATTGGAACATTTTGAAACGCATAGGCGTGTTACAGAATCACATTTCTGCGCATTAAACATTACGAAGACCTTTTGAAAATATTTATTTGAACTGATAATCCATCATGCAGTGCTCTCCCCCTCGCCCCCACACACACACAAGGCTAAAGTATTTCAACTTCTTATCTACACTTCTCCCACACCATTCAGTTGTAATGGATGGCTTTCTGGCTTGAATCTTCCCGAGCGTGGCATCACATTCCTGAGCATGCGTGTATGACTTCCCATTCAATTAGAAGTTCAAGTTTAAATGTTTTTTTTTCCGGTTATTGACATGGGCTTGCATAACAATTCTGGATATTCTGAGAATCAATCACTACTGTTGCTTTTTAATTCTACACTAGTCATGTACGTACGTTATGAGGTGGGTGGCATAGTACTGTACTGTGATTTTTATTTGGGGGTGTGGGGTTCAAAACATTATGATGAACTGTTGAAAATATTTCTTTGATCTGATAATCCAGCATAAACCCTCCACACACACACACACACACACACACACACACACACACACACACACACACACACACACACACACACACACACACACACACACACACACACACACACACACACACACACACACACACACACACACACGTGTGTGTGTGTGTGCGGGGGGAGGATTTATGCTGGATTATCAGTTATTATATTATATATATATATATACAGTGGTTGACAAATCACCAAAAAATCTACTCGCCACACAAAAAAAATCTACTCGCCACCTAGTACCAAACGTGTGCTGCTTGGGCCAATATTTACTACACAGAGACACACACTCACAGACACACATAGACACACACACAGAGACACACACACACACAGAGACACACAGAGACACACACAGAGACACACACAGAGACACACACAGACACACAGACACACACAGACACACACAGACACACACACTGGGTGGGTATTCATTGAAAGGGAGGTGGCCCACCTGTTCATCCAGGCCTTGTCCTCCACATGCCAGCTGCGGGCTGAGGGTCGGGCAGCCAGGCGGGGGGGTCGGGCAGCCAGGCGGGGGGGTTGGGCAGCCAGGCGGGGTGTCGGCAGCCAGGCGGGGTGTTCGGACAGCCAATCGGGGGGATCGGGCAACCGGACAGGCAGACAGGAGGTTGAGCAGACATGTGCAGGGGTCGGGCAGCCAGGCGGGAGGATCGGGGGCCAGCGGAGGACAGCCACACCAACCTCCCCATGAGAAACGTGGCTGGACGGGGAACTTTGCCAAAACCCTCCTGGCATCCCCCCCCCCCGCGTGCGAATGTGCAGGCTGCAGCCATGGTGACAGGAATTAGAGCTGCCAGCCTGCTTCCCCACTCCCATTACCTGCGCGTGTGCCAAAGGAGCGTGGGACGGAGGGGAAGCGCCTGGGCAGCAGCCGCGGGACCCCCCAGCCTATCTCCCGCCCCGGGCAGCAAGCGGGGATCAGGGGCAGGGGGGGTTGGGGCTGACCCATAGCTGCCAGCCGGCCCTCTTCCCCGCGTCACACCTATCAGGGAGGGGGATTATTTATTTAAAAAATAAATAAAAAATTGGCGCGAGCAGGGGAATTCATAGAGCCGCAGCATGGCTCGCCAGCGGCCTAAATCCACTCACCACGGGCGTGTGGTTATAACTATTTGACTATATATATATATATATATATATATATATATATATAGTTGGTTAAGTTATGGTGAGTATAAAAAGTGACAAAAACCCTCCACAGCAAAGCATATAGCAAATATTCCTGTATGCTCATTTGCATGTCTTAGGCAGGTCTGCAACCCCACCTTTCACCATAATCACCCAGCACACAGCACTTCCACTGCAGCAAGGTATTCTGGGAAATTACATGCAAATGGACACACAGTGTCACGTTTTGCTTCAAAACCATTTTTAACATGGTTCCCTATAGGCTTAAGCTTGCTGCATGGTCACAGCTTTAAGCACTGCCAGGGTTAAGATGCATAGCCAGAAAACCCACCCACAGACAGCTGTTTCGACCTTAATGGGTCTCCTCAGTGTGGGGTTGGTTAGCTGGCTATGCAATGAAGCAATGAGGATGGGGTTTACCATACTTAGTTAAGTTATGGTGAGTATAAAAAGTGACAAAAACCCTCCACAGCAAAGCATATAGCAAATATTCCTGTATGCTCATTTGCATGTCTTAGGCAGGTCTGCAACCCCACCCATATATACATACATACATATACAGTATACACACAGATGTTTAACACATGTGCACACGAGCAGGTAAGGAGAATTTGAGCACTACTTAGAACAGTAGAAAAAACTGCTGGAGAGTGGGTACCATGATAAAAACATTTAATGGATCAGTGCATAGCTACAAAACGAGCCCAAAGGCCCTCACCAACGCGTTTCGAGCTACAAGCTCTTTATCAAGGTGCATACTGATCCCTAGAACCCGAGTACCTGATATACTTTCATTTTCCCGCCATTTGCCACCCTCCATCCGTCGCCAGGGTGCGCGGCATGGAGTGGTGACGTCAGCGCGGCCACGGAAGTATATTGATAAAATAAAAACTTTATTGACACTTAAACCAAACACAATCCCCAAAATGAAAACTTTATTAATGAACCAAAACCTGGCAATGAACAATGCCTTAATCTAAACTAAAAACAGAAAACAAATGGACAAAATATATAAAATATATATATAATTAAAACGAAATGAAAAATAAACAGTAAACAAACATTTTAAATTTAATTTAATTAAAAAAACATCTTGTAGATGAACAATTGGACCCAAGTTCTTTAAACAGGAAGAAGGGGACATAAACGTATGTGTACAAAAAAAGCTATAAAAAATGTATATATATATGTATCAAACAGAAGGAAAAAAGCTGCGCCTTAAAGGAACATATAAAATATGTATGTCTATGTGGGAATTATCTAGTATATAACCTAAATTGTCTAAATAAATTTGTAAAGGTATACAGACCTATAAACATGAGATAGGCCCAACAAACACACAACAACAACACATGGAAAAAGCAAATAAAAGGATAAACCAGTCCTCAAATAGTTCCGATGATGAATATGGGTGCTGGTATGTAGGGTCTCCGGCAGCTCTCAGTTTTTTTCATCAATTACCATCATTGGAGTGTGTATATAATACCGGACCTCCCCCCCTCACGTTATCCCTTTGAAAAAGTTAGCCGAGACTGACGAAACGCGTCAGGGAGCGTCATGACGTCAGACGCACTGACATTGAAGTCTACATCCAGCGCAGGAGCAGACTGATCCAAGCGCTAGTGCTACAGGCACTACCTATACGGAACTTTTGTCTTGGACTATCTACAGCACACCAGCCCTGGGAAATTGCTGGTACGCTGCTCTTTTGCCAACGGAGCCTGGGAATGCCCCAAAAGCCTGCACTTTGACCGGATGATTCACATCAGTCCTGGAAATCTGCTGAGACGCTGCTCCCTTACCAACGGAGCCTGGGACTGCCCCAAGAGCTTGCAGCTAGACCGGATGGTGGTGATTATTATCACATATGCTTGATTTTATTGTACTTCTTGTAAGTGCGTTTTTTACCCCTCCCTCCCCCCTCCCCTTCATTAAATATACTTTTATACTCTATGGGCGTGCGCTCTCTCCTCTTTTTTTCTTTTATATATATATGTATGTAGACATATATGGACATACCTATCCCAAACATATGATAAAGAACATAGGGTCACAATTGCTCAGATCATATATATGCAGCTAATGCACAAAAGAGATTGAGAACGAAAATTATATGTAAAAAGATATACTAAAAATGTTAAGTACATAATTTAATCAACATTTTCTAAACATATATCATCTGATTGTGCTTATATGGCCGTTGATTTATTTTGGAGCACCACACAGCTTTTGTTTCTCTAACACATGTGCACACACAGATAGTAACAAATATATACATATATACAAATTTTGTGGCCATGCCACCGTAGATATTAAGTCTAGCTACATCTGTAGATAAAACAGGAGACACATAGGGGCCTATGTAATAAGCCCAGATAAAAAAAAATTGTGTTTACACCGCCAGTTTTGACAGTATTGCTATCATGGTATTCAGAATGTCTCGATCACCTATGATAGGAAAAATCCCAAAACTCGCCTCTCTGAAATGACCTGACACACTATTAATAAAAATGATATTAAAGCAGATTCGTTAACTTAGGGCTATCCGCTGTTAAGGCCCAATTGCTGATTTATTGGGGGCAGAGCGGGTGAGTGAAGGGGGTAGTTGGCCCAGGGTGGGTTATTTGGCCTACTGAGAAGGTTGCGGTAGGAGTTAACCCCTTCATTATATCAAATTCAATCATAACAATCACCAAATAAACAATAAACAAGTAAACACAACATAATTACCAGTAATCAATAAAGCAAATACCAAATAAACACCTGAATACAACATTTAACCCCCCCCCAAATCACATTATTCCAAATCAAACCACAAAAGAAATACCAGCAATAAATACAGCAAACAACCAAAATACATTTAAAAGGAATTAAACCACTAGCCAACAAATCAATTAAAATAAAACACAAGCAAACAAATAATTAATTAAAATCAACCACTAGCCAACAATCAATTAATTAAATCAAACCACTAGCCAAAAAAAGAAATAATTAATTTAAAATGCTAAACAATCTGAAAATGAAAACAAGCCATCCAAATTACAAACAATTTAAACCAAACAATAAACATAAAAAGAAAAAACAACAATCAATAGAAAAAATGCATTTGCCAAAAAATGCATTGGCTGTCACTGTGTTTATCTGTACCCTAAACGGGCACATATTGATACATGATTGGTCAATAGGCAATGAAAACATAAAAAGAAAAAATACAATAAAAAAACCTGTAAATATACAATTACATACATTCAATATTTTTCTTACCTTTAGAAGTTGACCCTCTGAATCCCGGCATTTCTGCAAGCTCTCGTACCGCGACGTCATCAAAGTCAATCCAACGCCATCCACCTTGAAGAATCGGAACAGGTAACACAAATCTTCTTTCTTTTATCTTCTATCACCTTCTATCTTCTTCTGTAATTATTTATTTATTTTCTTTAATATTCTATTTTCTTTCTTCATCTGTCAATCCAACCCCATGGTAAGTCCCAACGGATGTTGTCTCGTTGTCTCGTCATCTTCTTCCTGTTTAATGTGGCTTACAGGCCTTATTTATTGCCTGTGATGTCACATTTTCAGGTCAGATGGTACAGTTCTAATCTGAATGGAAGCTGTATCATGTGCCCCCTTTATTTTTTTTTAGGTTGTGATGTCATCTCCAAGGGAGGTACATCACATCCTTAAAACCACACGGCATATCACATGGAATTGCAGCCAATGGGATTGAAGACAATCCCATTGGTTGCTGTACCATGGGATAGGTTACATTAGTTCAAAAGGATATGATATCACTTTAAGGGATGACAGACACCCGCAGGAACCACCCGAGGCCCCCAGACACCTGCAGGGACCACGTTGAGGCCCCCAGACACCTGCGGGGACCACGTTGAGGCTCAGGGACACCCGCGGGATCCATCCGATGACCCCCAGACACCAGCGGGGACCACCCAATGTGGCCCGTAAATGCATTTTTATTGTATCTGATTCATGCTGGGGGTCTCCGGTGCTGGTATTAGTATGTATCAGCTCGCCCCGATAACCTACCCGAGGCTACTAGAATTGCACGAATGTGAAAACCTGGTGAAAAGTGGCTTCTTGCCACTCATTTGGGGATTTTTTTTTCTCTTCAACAAAATATGCCGAAAACTACTAACAGACCTGGTGAAAAGTGGCTTATCAGCACTTATAGCATAGGCCCATTACTGTAGATAGAGATAGTAAAATAAAGGAAGAGAGAACTTACAAATGGGAGAAAGAGAGAAACTATTTACAGACAGACACCCATTCACAGCATCTGCACATGAGTTATAAAAGTCATGCATGACAATAGAGACAGACACATAATAAAAGACGACAGGTCACAGAGTATTACCAGGGTTGCCACCACTCCGGGTTTGACCCAGAGACTACGGGTTTTGACCATGTATCTCCAGGCTCCGGTTTTACCGGTTAAACCTCCGGGTGGTGGCGTGCGGTGACCTCTGAGTCCTCCCGGCATTTTCCCCTGTCAGTAATTCCTTTTAATATGGCCACGCGGCATCAAATGGCACCACGTTGCCATGGCAAAGGGAACGATACATGATGTCACAGCATCACGTGGTGCCCGTTACAATGACAACATGATGCTACGTGACATCACAAAATCACACAGCATGTCCCGTTGCCATGGCAACTTGATTCCGCGCGACGTCCCTTAGCATCCCGTTGTCATCGCAACGTGAAGCCAGGTGATGCCGCGCGGTCATATTGACAGCTTGCAGCGGGAGATGCAGGAACAATATTGGAACGATGCCAGATGATATCACGGAGATGCGGCTGAAGGTGGCAACCCTGAGTGTTACACATCCAGAACACGTAATAGAGATTGAAGCAATAGGGAGAGTGACTGTGCTAAGCTGATGCTGTCGCAAAGTCTTTTCTGTTCATCGTGCAGGAGGAATATACCTTATACCTATACCTAAGGTGGTCGCAACCCCCACATACTACACATATATGAAAATAAAACAAATATCTATATGCGTGTTCTTAAATCTGCTTAAACATACTTTTATACTGTATATGTGAGAAGGACAAATTACTTTGAATTTACAAATTCATAATGTAATATTCTTCTAATGGTAATTCCTGGTATGTTTACAAGATGCAAATGTCAGGGTAAGATAATGCAACACAAAAATACACAGAATGTATTTATTTTTGTACATAGGAAATAAAATAATATTTTATTTAAAACTGTTAATAATGTCATATGTTGGTGCATGGCCATCTGAGTTCAATCCCCACAACTAATATGTTTGGATTAGAGTGTTTGAACTGAATCAAATACCTAAAGTAAGGGTAATGATCATGTCAGCACAATTAATCTCCTAAGTAATCACCCAAGCTTTCCCTATTTTCTTTTGGTATGCATTTCATCTGCTTAAGTCTGTAGATCCAAAAAATGCTGGCTTTAATGCCAAGCCATAAATAAGTTTTAATTGCATATTGCATCTTGTGCAACAGGTGGGAAAATGAAAATAATGACATATTTGCATAAAATATCTGACAGTCTACAGAATCGCATATTATAAATATAAAGTAAATGTAAAAACAAGTATATGTACAGTGGTAGCCTATTGTGATGAATAATGTTATCTGTATCCACGGATGAGTTATGAGCAATGAACACAAAATGGAAAGATGGGTAAAAAAAATGCTTTTCTATCAGATCCAACAATCTATTACGGGATTATTCATTAGATTGTGACAATGTTGAATGGTACTGTATCACACGGTAACTCATACTGACTTAACTTAATGAATGACTTCTAAAAGCCGGGAATCAATATGTTCCAATGCCAGGCATCACACCCTGATCTAGGTTTAACTGTAATTCCTCAATACCCCGCGTCGGAGCTTGATGAATTTGCTCCGTAAAGTTCAAAAACTGTCACAGAGATAGTTCTACAATTGTTTTATATCTTTTGTTGTAGTGTTGCTGTTGTAACTTTGATCCCCATTGTATTGGTGTAAGCACATCAACAGTACTATACTATATATATTATTCTTTATAATTCAGAGTTTTGGAGATGTGCGAATATCTTCAAATATATAATATCTTCATTTATTTATATTTGCTAAATTTCACATTGCTCAGAAATTCACTAAAACAGGCTAAGTTGCAACATTCTTGCCAGATTACTGTGAAACATTGTTAATGTTTGCCAGAATGTTGCCAAATGTTTCCATAATTTCACACAAATGGCTGTAAAATATAGTGTATAAAGCTCTACCTGAATGTGTACATTGAATTTTAATGCTAGGCAAATCTTTATTTGCTATTTTTGCGAAATATCTCTTAATTCGCTAAATTTAGCCCAAAGTGTGCACATGTCTAGTGCAGATGGAGAGGAACTTGACAAATGGGATGAATCTAGTGGAGGAAATAACAGTTTCAAAGGTCATAGCGTTTCAGTACCATGGAAATCATTTTTAACTAAATGAATTAAACAGCAGTTGTGATATAATGGAAACAACAGAACAATAAGAACAGATGCATGGGACTGCTAACATGCACCCAGGCATTTGATACCAGACAAAATGTATGACTGAAGTGATGTTTAAGTACTAAAACATTTGTCATATAAATCCTACAGATGCAGAAAATACAGTTGAAACCGATTCCTGTTTATTTTTATAACATTTTAGGTAAAATGCACAAGATTCAAATCCTGTGAAAATCATAGCGTTTATATAAATTAGAAATAAGCAAGTTCGGGGGGAAGAATCTAAGCACATGAACAATAATGACTGATAAAGGGTATACTCAAAGTGATTAATGGTACTTGTAGCTACTGTAATCCTCCAAGTTAGTGATTCAAAAACTTCCAAAGAGTGTGACAACCAGACCACAATCACTGATAACCAGCAAAGACAGGAGTCAGTAACACACAGCACAGAGTGCCCCCCAGCTCAGACATAGAAACAGCAAGAACAAAGACATACTCAACGCCAACCATTGGCTCAACAATAAAGACTACAGTCCCCAAAACAACCCACAACAATGCACACCTGGAGAGCAACAGTGAGCACAGCACAACAACTAAAACAGACACCAGGCAGAACCACACAGACATAATAATACTCATTGACTCAAATGGAAGATACCTGAACAGTGAGCGCCTATTCCCAGGCAAACACATATCCATGGTCCACTGACCCACAACACAGAGAGCCCTGGATATTCTAAACAAACCAGACTTCATCATCATCCACACAGGTACCAATGACCTCCTGATCCAGCAGAGGCATTTTGTTGAGACATCTTGTTGTCTCTGTGCATGTGCGCCGGAGTTCTTCTAACCTCTGTACCGGCTAGAATGCTGAATTTATGTGCAGACTCGTGTGCGACAGCCTCGTGCGATGGGCGAGCGCCCATTAGTAGCGTGACATCACTTTTGTGATGGTTTTTCATTTTTCCATGAAAACCATGTAGGCAAAGAAGTTTCCCTTCAAAATGTGCTAACTTGCACAAACTGTTTCATTGATGCTACCATTACTAAATATCACAAGCAAAAATTATTGTGCGGCTTAGTATATGGTATCTCTTTATATTACTATACATTTTAATATATTCAGCTAGCAAGGGTGACTATTATTATTTATAATAAATAAATAAATATATTTATATATACAGTATATTATAAATAAATATAAACGTATCTATCTATCTATCTATCTATCTATCTATCTATCTATCTATCTATCTATCTATCTATCTATCTATCTATCTATCTATCTATCTATCTAGATAGATAGATAGATAGATAGATAGATAGATAGATAGATATTTTATATATCTATATATATAGATATATAAATTTGAAAATCTTGGTTGTGAGTGTCTGGAGACCATTCGATTGGTCAGTCAGTCCTCCCGCCCCTCCACGGCTCTCATTGCCGGTCTACTCTAAGCCACTGTTCCACTCACACACCACACTCTCACCTGTGTGGACTGCTCACACCCCAGAAGCTTCCTCATACTGTGTGAGCCCTGAGATCTGTGAGCCTACCCTGTGGATTACATCCGTAACACACACACACACACCCCTGGAGACGCTGACCACGACACCAAAAGTAAGTATAACACTCCCCCCCTCTCACCCCTCCGGACTTGCCCCCCCCACTATCACCCCTCAGGCCCTCCTCAACGGCTGTCCGCCCTTGACCACCCACCCTCTCACCCCTCCGCCGTTCCCAGTGCTGCCCCTCAATAACGGACCCACCCCATCTCACCACTCCGACCGTCATCTCCGACGCCGCAGGACCTCTGCTCACACACCCACCCCCCACCCCTCACCACTCCGGTCGCCACCGCCGCTGCGGGAACTCCGAAACAGCCTGCTCACACACCCACACCCCGCTCTCACCACTCCGGTCGCAGCCGCCAAGGGACATCACAAACAGCCCACTCCCCCCGTCACCACTCCTGCCATGCGCACTTACCCCCCTCTACACTCTGGCTGACCGCACTTAGGCCACGCCGCCCCCCCCCTGCGCAATCAGCATACTGCACAAATCAGCACATGGTCAACGTGACACACCTCTCTCCCCCCACCCCACCTCCCCTCTCCCCCCCACCCCATCCCCCCTCTCTCTCCCCCCCACCCCCCTCTACCCCCCACACCACCCCCCCACCCCACCTCCCCTCTACCCCCCTCTCCCCATCCCCTCTTCCCATCCCGCACCCCCCACCCATCCCCCCTCCCTCTCTCCCTCCCCGCACCCCTCACCCTTTCCCCCTCCCCGCACACCCACCCCCTCCCTTTCCCCCTCCCCGCACCCCCACCCTCTCCCTGCACCCTCTCCCCCTCCCCGCCACCCCCACCACCCTCTCCCCATCCCCGCACCCCCACCCTCTCCCCCTTCCTGCACCCCCCTCCATGCACCCCCACCCTCTCCCCATCCCCGCACCCCCACCCTCTCCCCATCACCCACACCCTCTCCCCATCCTCCCCCCGCCACCCACCCTCTCCCCACCCCCCCCTGCACACTCAGCCACTGGATCGCCGCCTGACCAGACCACCTACATCTGTAAGTCAAACCCATTTCACCGTCTCGCCGCCTACCCACACAACATCACCCCCCTTCTCACCTCTCCACATTCACACACTTGAACACTTGCGCACACTTTCACACCTCCTGCATTTCACTCCTCTCCACCTAACACCTATCACCCCTCCACCCCGCATGCTTTTTCATTCAAACACCCACACCACCATACCCGCTCACCCACACACCTCACCCGCCCTCCTTACTACACTACCACGTATTACAACAGCGCTGGGTTCTTACCAACATTTTAAACAAACACAACCCTCTTCAATTGCACTCGACATTTTTAATCAATGCTTTAAATCATTATTTGTTTAGACATATGTGTTATTTATTAGTGTGATTTCTTGCTATCCTTAATTGACAACCCTAACCTCAGGATTCATATTGATAATTGTGTACTTTGTGTCATTACGTCCCAATTTTTATGTTTGTACTTGATTCCTGTATTAGCCTACGATATCATCCCCCCCTGCCTTTCACCCCCCCGCCCTTCACGCCCCCGCACTTCACCCCCCCCTGCCCCTGCAATCCCGGGAAACGCCGGGTATATCAGCTAGTATGTATATATACACAGCAAATGGAAATATTACTGTATGCTCATTTGCATGTCTTAGATAGGTCTGAAACCCCGCCTTTCACCATTATCACCAGCACACAGCACTTCCACTGCAGCAAGGGATTCTGGGAAATGACATGCAAATGAGCACACAGTGCCACTTTTTGCTTCAAAACCATTAAATATGGTTCCCCTGTAGGCTTAAGCTTGCTGCATGGTCACAACTTTGAACACAGCCAGGGTTAAGATGCATAGCCAGTAAACCCATCCACAGGCAGACTGTTCGACCTTAATGGGTCTCTTCAGTGTGGGGGTTGGTTATACTGGCTATGCAAAATGAAGCAGGGATCAGTTTTACCATACTTAGTTGTTATGGTGGGTAAAAAAAGTGACAAAAACCCTCCACAGCAAAGCATATAGTAAATTGAAATATTACTTTATTCTCATTTGCCTGTCTTAGACAGGTCTGCAACCCTGCCTTTCACCATTATCCCCCAGCACACAGCACTTCCACTGCAGCAAGGGATTCTGGGAAATGACATGCAAATGAGCACACAGTGCCACGTTTTGCTTCAAAACCAATCAACATGGTCCCCCTATAGGCTTAAGCTTTCTGTGGGTGGGTTTCCTGGCTATGCATCTTAACCCTGGCTGTGCTCAAAGCTGTGACCATGCAGCAAGCTTAAGCCTATAGGGGAACCATGTTGAATGGTTTTGAAGCAAAAGGTGGCACTGTGTGCTCATTTGCATGTAATTTCCCAGAATTCCTTGTGGAAGTGTTGTGTGCTGGGTGATAATGGTGAAAGGCAGGGTTGTATTGTATTGTATTGTATGTCTTCATTTATATAGCGCCATTAATGTACATAGCACTTCACAGTAGTAATACACATGGTAATCAAATAAATAACAGATAATATAAACAGGTCATGGGAATAAGTGCATCAGACATAAAAGTAACATTAAGGAAAAGGAGTCCCTGCTTCGAGGAGCTTACAGTCTAATTGGCAGGTAGGGAGAACGTACAGAGACAGTAGGAGGGAGTTCTGGTAAGTGCCTCTGTAGGGGGCCAAGGTATATGCATCATGTGTCCAGTATAATCCACAGTGCTATTCATATGCTTCTTTAAGCAAGTGTGTCTTAAGGTGGGTCTTAAAGGTGGATAGAGAGGGTGCTAGTCGGGTATTGAGGGGAAGGGCATTCCAGAGATGCGGGGCAGTAAGTGAGAGGTTTAAGGCGAGAGAGGGCTTTACTGTAGATACAAAGGGGGTAGAAAGAAGACATCCTTGAGAAGAACGCAAGAGTCGGGATGGTGCATAACGAGAAATTAGGGCTGAGATGTAAGGAGGAGCAGAAGAGTGTAAAGCTTTAAAAGTGAGGAGGAGAATTGAGTGTGTGATACGGGATTTGATTGGAAGCCAGGAGAGGGATTTCAGGAGGGGAGATGCAGGGACAGATTTAGGAAAGAGTAGAGTGTTTCTGGCAGCAGCGTTTAGGATAGATTCTAGGGGAGACAGGTGAGAGGCAGGAAGGCCGGACAGCAGGAGGTTACAGTAATCAAGACGGGAGAGAATGAGGGCCTGAGTCAGAGTTTTAGCAGTCGAGCAACAGAGAAACAGGCGTATCTTAATGATTTTGCGGAGGAAAAAGCAACAGGTTTTAGAAACGTTTTTAAAGTGAGAGGAGAATGTGAGAGATGCGTCTAGTGTGACCCCTAAGAAGCTGGCTTGGGCTACTGGGTGAATGATCGTACTTACAACAGTAATGTGGAAGGAGGGAATAGGGCCAGGTTTGGGAGGAAGTATGAGGAGCTCTGTTTTTGCCATGTTGAGTTTAAGGCGGTGGAGGGCCATCCAGGATAATATAGCAGAGAGACATTCAGAAACTTTGGTTTGTACAGCAGGTGTAAGGTCGGGTGTTGAAAAGTAAATTTGTGCGTCGTCAGCATAGAGGTGATATTTAAACCCAAGAGATGTTATTAGTTCCCCTAGAGAGAGTGTGTACAGAGAAAAGAGAAGAGGTCCCAGGACATAGCCCTGGGGTACCCCCACAGAGAGATCAATAGAGGAGGAGGAGGTGTTAGCAGAAGAGACACTGAAAGTACGATGGGAGTGGTAAGAGGAGATCCAGGATATAGCTTTGTTACGAATACCAAGAGTATGGAGAATGTGAAGGAGAAGAGGGTAGTCCACGGTGTCAAATGCGGCAGAGAGGTCGAGTAATATGAGCAGAGTGTAATGACCTCTGTCTTTGGCAGCATGGAAGTCATCCGTTATTTTAGTGAGAGCTGTTTCTGTGGAGTGAGCAGTGTGGAAGCCAGATTGCAGAGGGTCTAGGAGAGAATAGGTGTTGAGAAAATGGAGCAAGCGAGAGAATACAAGACGTTCAAGGAGTTTGGAGGCAAAAGGCAGGAGGTAGACAGGTCGATAGTTAGAAAGACAGGTAGGGTCAAACTTGCTGTTTTTGAGTAATGGTATGACTGTTGCATGTTTGAAGGAGGATGGGAAGGTACCAGAGTAGAGGGAGGAGTTAAAAATGTGTGTGAGGGTAGGGATTATAGTAGGAGCAAGAGGTTTTAGGAGATGGGAGGGAATGGGGTCAAGAGGGCAAGTGGTAGAGGGAGAAGAGGCGATCAACAGCGACATATCCTCCTCTGAGACAGTGGAAAAAAAGTCAAGGAAGTCAGGAGGAGAGTTAGGGAGAGGTGTAGGATGGGAGGAAGAAACAGAGGGAATGTTCAGACGTATGGATTCTATCTTTTCTTTAAAATAGTCAGCAAAGTCCTGGGTGGAGATGGAGGAAGAAGAGGCAGCTGAGGTTGGTTTGAGTAGAGCATCAAAGACAGGGAAGAGTCGGCGTGGGTTAGACTTGTACTTGTTGATTAGAGAAGAAAAGTAGGCTTGTTTAGCTTGCAAGAGGGCAGAGTTGAAACAGGATAGCATAAATTTGTAGTGAAGAAAGTTTGCGAGCGTATGAGATTTCCTCCAGAGGCGTTCAGAGGAACGAATGGAGGAACGCAGCATGCGCGTGTGGGAATTTAGCCAGGGTCTGGGGTTAGAAAGGCGAGGACGGCAGAAAAGCGGGGCATGTAGATCAAGAGAGGAGGTTAAGGCAGAGTTGTAGTTCCTGACCAGGTTGTCAGGGTCTGTAGTGAAGCTGAGAGAGGAGAGGGAGGAACGTAAAGTGGAATCAAAGTCTGGTAGGTGAATAGAGCGCAGGTTTCTGCAGAACCAGGGGTAGATGGAGGTGGAGAAGGGGAGAAGTGAGATAGAGAGAATGAGATGAGGTGATGGTCAGAGAGAGGAAAAGGGGAAATGGAGAAATCAGAGAGAGAGGTTTTTAGTGAAAACCAGGTCTAGGTAGTGGCCATCCTTGTGGGTGCTGGTTGCAGTTCACTGTTGAAGGCCAAAAGAAGAGGTTAGAGAGAGAAAGCGGGAAGCCCAAGGGAGAGAGGGTTGCAGACCTGTCTAAGACATGACAGGAGAAGGTAGAGGATTTTAACCCCTAGCGATGCTAGCCAGGAAATGTCCATGTAATAGATATGCAAATTAAAGCATTTGAATCTTCATAATCCTTCCAAACAAAACAGCCTTAATGAACTCAGAACTCCAACTCCACAATTGCTGTGATATACCACTATTGAAGTCCATTGAATGCCACTGTCTATAGACTCCCAATAGCCTACGATAGGTACGTCTTACTGTATATGGGTGTCAAGTGGCTATAGGAACTAAATGGTGTAGAGGTCACATACATGAGCAACATATAATAATGAAATAACTCACTGATGACCATGTGGAGATCTGGAGGCTGTCGGCGTGCTCCTACCAAAGGGTTCCAGTATGCAGAGATCATGAGCGGCGGTGCAGCTTCCTTGGAGAAAATTATGACCAGTACTGCAATAGTCTAGGCACGAGAATTTATTATGGCACATTAAAAACAGTGAGAGAACACTCTTACGCGTTTCGCGTAGTCAGACACGCTTTATCAAAGAGTATGTTATACAAAAACCGATCGAGCACATAAATACCCATAATTCCTCCCTTCACTCGTGACGTAAAAAAGAAAAACAAAAAAGAGAACATAAAAAACACACTTAATCATGATTATAAATCATTAATTTAAAGGGGCCATTGTATATCTTGTGGAGACATGTCAATGGAAGTTTTTAGACAAATGCACAATGGCTATCCCTAAACGATCCTGAACATTGTTGTTTGTATTATGTTTATTAATGTATTTATTAACATTAATTTGAGTCCCTATCTCTAGAGGATTGGTCCTATGATACTTATTATATCACTGAACTCTAAGCAACTTTAAATAATATATCTCTTGTATGAGATCATATAATGACCTCCCATTGAATCATACATACATATGATTGGGATAAATGAAAAAACCTGGAAAAAAAAGGGGGGGGGGATGGGGGTGGATGGAATTGAATCATATATGATACAAAATACATATTTAGTGCAAAAAATTCTGCAATTCCCAATCAACATTTATGCCGATTTGCGGCAGAGTATCCAAGGAAAACACCCAAAACATCTCTCTTTTATTTGAACTATTTAGTCTATCTCCTCCACGTCTTGGAATCTCAATGTGCTCAATTGCCATGAATCTAAAGTTTGCAAGACCACCCTGGGGACACTCTACAAAGTGTCTTGAAACTGGATGATTTAAATCTTTATTTCTAATAAACCTCACATGTTCCATCATTCGCTGTTTCAATGGTCTTATTGTTCTCCCTACGTATCCCTTAGAACATTTACACCATATGTAGTACACTGCAAACTGTGTATTGCAGATGATAAAAGATCTAATTACATAGGGATTTTTCATTTTCTTTACCGTAAGATTTTTAACCAGATAAGCGTACCTGCACATCTTGCAAGTACCACATCTAAAGAAGCCTTTTGTTTTATTTAGGGATACTGCTGTACTGATGAGAAGAGACTAGGGGATAGATGGTTGGCCAAAGTTTTGGCTTTTCTAAAAATCATTCTAGGACCCTTCTCAATAAATGGAAGAAGGTCACAATCTAAACTTAAGACTCACCAATGTTTGTTAATGATGTTCTTAACTTGTTGAGCCTGGTTACTGAATTTCGTTATGAAAAAAGGTGTTGTGGAATCATCGCTAGAACCACTATTTTTCAATCTTTTCTTAGTCTTGTCTCAACTTGTGGAGATAAATCTATCTCTATCTATATCCAACTGAAGAGCATGTTCAAAAGCATTTCTTACGGTTAGATCATCATAACCCCTATCTTTAAACCTCTGCATAAGATTTTTTGAGTGATGAATGTATGTCTCATCTGAAGAACAACGTCTCCTTAACCTAAGGAATTGACCATTCGGTATCCCCTTGATTAGGGACCTGGGATGACTGCTGTCTGATCTTAAAAAGGTATTACGTGAATTGATCTTCCTGAAATCCTCCATCTGTATGGTACAGGATAGATCAATATACAAATATATATCTAAATAATTAATATTAGTTGCGTGACTTTCAAAAGTGAAATTTAAATTGAAATTATTGTTATTCGATATATCTATGAATGTATCACTATCCCCATCCCCATCCCAAATGAGGTCATCGATTGTTGGTTTCTCTTTCTAAATGTTATCAACATTTCGGGAGTTGATTTAAGTTTTAAGTTTGAACCAGTTGAGTCTATTAAATAGAGGCTTGAATTTTTCCCCAGATGCAAATTTTCATTTATTTGATACAATAATAGACCTTCAAAGGTTTACAAGAAAATTAGCTCTTAAAAAATTCTTTGCCAAAAAAGAAGGCACTAATAATAGTAACTCATTCACTACAGTACAATCACTCCCGATAGTGTGGTAACATCTGTGGTTAACAGCCAAGATTCATTATCTTCTTTTAAAGAAATAAGTGTTATTCATGATTTAGAAAGTTTACTTTCCGAACAAGCTCATGAGGAACTTTAGATTCATGGCAATTGAGCACATTGAGATTCCAAGACGTGGAGGAGATAGACTAAATAGTTTAAATAAAAGAGAGATCTTTTTGGCTGTTTTCCTTGGATACTCTGGCCCCAATGGCATAAATGTTGATTGGGAATTGCAGCATTTTTTGCACTAAACATGTATTTTTTATCATATATGATTCAATTCCTTCCCCCCGTACCCCCTTTTTTCAGGTTTTTTCATTTATCCCAATCATATGTATGTATGATTCAATTGGAGGTCATTATATGATCTCATACAAGAGATATATTATTTAAAGTTGCTTAGAGTTCAGTGATATAATAAGTATCATAGGACCAATCCTCTAGAGATAGGGACTCAAATTAATTTTAATAAATACATTAATAAACATAATACAAACAACAATGTTCAGGATCGTTTAGGGATAGCCATTGTGCATTTGTCTAAAAACGTCCATTGACATGTCTCCACAAGATATACAATGGCCCCTTTAAATTAATGATTTATAATCATGATTAAGTGTGTTTTTTATGTTTTCTTTTTAGTTACACTGGCGACACACTTTATTGAAGTGTGGCCAGTTCCGCAAGCCGGGAGATTTCCCGGCTTGCAAGTGGCAGCCCCTCGGCGTGCCGCGCGTCACCGATGCGCGGTCACGCGTCTTTGGGTGCCTGCGCCCCCTGCACGCGCATCCAGGGCTCCCCGAGGGAGCCCTGGTGTCCCGCGATGTGGGGGACGGCGGCAGGGGGTTCCGGGGGACCCGGCGGACCCGGAGAGGAGAGGGGGAAGCCGCGATCGGCGGGCCTCTCCTCCGCTGCTTCGGCGCGCGCCCGGCACCCTCCGGCGCGCGCCAGGTAACTGCTGCGGCCGAGAACGGGCAAATGCTCGAATAAACTCGGCCGCAGCAGTATTGTATGGTTCAAATATTGTGAGGATTCATACTACAGTAATTGCTTTTTTATTTTAGTCATAGTCAATATTTTATATGGGACAGTGCTTTCGATTTTTCTATGTGTGGGTTTATTTGTATATATTTGTGGGATATTTGCTCTGACCCAATTAGGTAATATGTCTCTGTTTCAAGGTGCCCATTTCTTTCCTTCCTTGTGCCATACTTTTTTCAGTCTTTTTTAGCTGATATACTTTTTTCAGTCTTTTTTAGCTGATAACCAGCTTTAACAATGTTTTGTTAGATAAGAGGTATGATGGCTCCCATTGGTTGAGGGGCCGATACGTCATCAGAGATGTTCTTTTTGTCTCCTTAGATCATGTCACTTTGCATGGTGTTTCTCAGCTGGCTATTAGTTTAATTACACTAGTTCTCCGTGAGAGAAGGGGGTGTGATGATTCCCATTGGATGAAAACGCTGATACGTCACGAGTGAAAGGAGGAATTATGGGTATTTATGTGCTCGATCGTTTTTTGTATACCGTACTCTTTGATAAAGCGTGTCTGACCATGCGAAATGCGTAAGAGTGTTTTCTTACTGTTTTTTATGTGCCTTAATAAATTCTCGTGCCTAGACTATTGAAGTACTGGTCATAATTTTCTCCAAGGCAGCTGCACCGCCGCTCACGATCTCTGCATACTGTCTAAGACATGCAAATGAGCATACAGTAATATTTCCATTTGCTATATGCTTTGCTGTGGAGGGTTTTTGTCACTTTTTTTACCCACCATAACTTTACTAAGTACAGGCATACCCCGCTTTAAGTACACTCACTTTAAGTACACTCGCGAGTAAGTACATTTTGCCCAATAGGCAAACGGCAGCTCACGCATGCGCCTGTCAGCACGTCCTGAACAGCAATACCGGCTCCCTACCTGTACCGAAGCTGTGAGCAAGCGGGGAGACTATAGAGCCTGTTACAAATGCGTTATTTACATCAGTTATGCACGTATATGACGATTGCAGTACAGTACATGCCTCGATAAGTGGGAAAAGGGAGTGCTTCACTTTAAGTACATTTTCGCTTTACATACATGCTCTGGTCCCCATTGTGTACATTAATGCGAGGTATGCCTGTATATATATATATATATATATATATATATATATATATATATATATACACAATCCCTTTAGGGAAGGGAGGGGGAGAGGAAAGGTTAACCCTCGTTCTAGCCTGGCTCAAGGTGCTGCAATCAGGGGCAAAATAGAATATACAACAATAGAAAAAGAAATCCCTATAACGAGAGCACCCTGGAAAGGCCAATCCACTGAAAACACCGGAATAAAGTGGTATATGTAATTGTAACAGGGGACTTATCCCTGTTCACAAATGTGCCTCTAATCCAGCAGTGTGGTGGTTAACTGCTGGTAGCAAATTAACTAACACCACCTGCCTGATTACAGGTGGTAGAAAAAGCCTGCCTTTGAGACAGGAAGTGACTCCTTAGCTCATGTGTGAGCTGAACTTTGGAGACAGAGCAGAGGTTCTTAAGTCTCCCAGGAGAGACTGACCAAGAGAACACAGATCTCTGGAGCTGAACATGTCTTGAGCTCCGCCAGAAGACATAGCAGAGCTGCTTCCAAGACACAGGGGAAACTTCTAAACCTGAATGCTGACAAACCCTGAAGAAAAGCTAGCAACCAGGGACAGGGAAGATTTTCCCTCCAAACTACAAGGAACAGCTAAGACTTTTATTACAAGACTTTTTATATCTGTTCATTTCATGCTATGTGTTTAGGGCTGGGAGACATGCTTAACTAAGGGAGTTGTGAATTGCATAGTATTTCACTAGAACCACTCCCAAGTGAATAGAAGCTTTGTTTTCCCCTTGTTTGGATGGTTTCCTGATGTTAAGGAAAAGGCTCAATAAAGCCTCGTTATAATTTCACCTTATAAAGTCTCCAATTGTGTACCTCTGTGAACGTCCGTCTACAGTAATGTAATGATGAATAAATAAAAAATATCTTTATTAGGAGATAACTCAATATTAAAATAATGCAGGTAAGTGAACCTATGCCTCAACTCAGTGTTGAGTGCTCTCGTTATAGGGTTTCTTTTTCTATTGTTGTGTGTATATATATATATATATATATATATATATATATATGCATACAGTATATTATAAATAAATATATATACAGTATATGTAATCAATATGTTAGCTTAAACTTATTTCACCTTAGACCAGTCTCCCATTCTCCAGATGTAGCATTTGGAATAGTCTTCACAGTCTTCCATTTCCTTAGGTCTTGTAAACAAAAGGCACTTCTTACGTGGATTTGTGCACCTCACAGTACGATGTCGAACGCCCTTACCACATTTCAAGGAGCACTGAAATACAACAACATTACTATTTATCCTAAAACTAAACCATTGTGCCTGCTTCCAGCAGTTTGAAGAACATTTATAGCACTTTGTCAGGCAGATACTTTATTAAGCTCACCAGCGATGGTGAAAACTTGTGCTGTAGAAGATCATGGACATGAATAGGGATAGTGAGCTTAGCACCTAGAAATATAGTACAGGTAGTCCTCGTTAGCCAATGTTTCACTTTACAATGAATGGCATATCCAACGCTTTACAATGCCTTCCTAAGGGCTGTTTTTCAATGCCATAATGCGTTATCCAACGCTTGAATGCATTATCCAACGTTGACCACCACTGATTAACATGGGACTAACTTTACAACGGTTTTCACTATCCAAAGCTACTTCCAGAACAGATTTCGTTGGATAAACGAGGACTGCCTGTACAGCATTTTTTTTGTGTTGAGAAACTTAAATCCCTAACCCAATAAATTCAATATGTATGGAAGCAATATCCAATAGTAGTCATACTGTACTGTAATTTCTGTGGGGCAACTCTTCTCACAGATCGAATATGGATGTGAACACCCCTTGTTAGCTACAAAATGCATAGATTACTCATTATGTTCAAGTATTAAAAAATTGAGTTAGATTGTAAGTTATTTCGCTAAATGTGCATGTTTCTAAACAGTTTCAGCAGTAATTCTGGAATATTGATAATGTTTTGGGAGATTCATATTTTACTGCCTACTAACGGAACTACCCCCCTCCCCCTCTCCCGGAAAATTGGAAGCATAAAAGTGAAAAGAATCATTTGACATTCATTCATCCCAATTAATCTACTTCACATGTGTGCTACTACACCTCAGACCACACTCCGGCCTCCCACACTGTCATACAGTCCTGGCCCTCACAGCGCTGGGAAGAAGCAGGTTTGGATCCAGGGCAATCCTTTTCACGAGCTGTAATCAGTGTCCCATTTCTGAGCTGTTGTGTGCATGCCGTCTGCCTACTTTGAGTTCCTTTCCCACATGTTCTGGAACATGGAGTCCACTCTGTCATCATCCATCTAAAAGCAAACAAAGATTATTCAAAGTAAGGCACAGCTACTGTAAACTATTGTCATGCCATTGAGGAAAAGTATTGTATTGTAACAAAAATAGATTATATTTGTAATTTTACTGTACCATCTTCTTATTATAATATATTTGTAGTATCCATTATTTAGGAAAATGAGATAAGCTCAATGCTTGTATCCAATGGGTTATAATAAAAAAAAAACTTGAGCACATCAAATATTTGATAAAGTAGCATCACGAAATGACCTCACAGAAGGCTTCTCATTGGCCAGCGTAATGCAGGAAATGTAAACAACTATTTTTTTACAGTAAGTGCTTACAGAATACACTCCATGTCTAATCAGATTTAAACATTAAAAAATATTTTAACTAGTAGATGTGTGTGAACATGAATACAAGTATTGCAACGTGAATGATGTGTACAGAAAACTAATATAAATAAACTTCTACTTGTAAATATCTTTTACCTCATTTGACAAGGCTGTTCATTGCATTTTCTAATCTGTGGTTCTGGCTTTGTCAGGTCTTTGCAATTTCTGTTGTCCACAATGGATATATTTTTATTCATGATCTTTGTACAAGACACTGTTGTCTTCCTTTCCCCTATTCGCATAACAAGAGACAATAGGTAACATTTATGGACCGTAGTTTAATACTAAAGAAAACAACATTGTTTTGGGTTTATACCAGTTCATCTCCTAAGTAACAAAAAAAACTACTTTGAAATCAAATATTTTAAACTGCAAATATTTTTTTTCTATTACATGGCATATCGGTTTAGTGATTAAAACCTTAGAATGAAAAACATTAGATTCGAAAATTATAATTCAAGTAATATGCTGCACACCGGGGAAATATATATAGTACCTAGCACACTATGAGATTCTCCAGATATATTATAGATTTAATTAGGTCAACTAATTTTCACAAACGCCGCATTAAAAAAAATAATGAATATTTAATGACACACAGACATATTTTACCTCCTCCACAAACAACATCACAGTTTTCCCAACCAGAATGTGTCCACATATACAAAGGTTCATTCACTTTAGCACTGCGATTCTCTGGAACAGGGTCTAGTGGTATTGTATATTCATAATGGAGGCCATAATTCTGGTCATGAAATAGCAGCACCTGTAAAGTACACAGTAACAGGATCCAAGTCCGTACAAAAAGGGGAGATTTGATCAGCAAAGGAAATGGAAAATTGGCGCATATTGCAACCTACAGTATCCTGAAGTATGGAAACTATGCTGGCAATTGCAGATGTCATATTTTTTTTTTCTTGCAAGAAAGACTTTGAGGCTACTGTGTGTATGTGTATGCATTTTATTGGGAAGCAGAATATTTTTATTAACTCAAAGTGTAATTTGGCTTGTATAAATCTGTCACTTCTTGGAAACAGTCGGAGCTTAATAGAAATGCTTCCCGGAATAGTTGCAGGTTAACAGGTGAATAACTTAAAAAAAAAAAAAAAAAAAAAGCAATAGAATAAAAAGTATACTTTAACACACAACATTCAGAAAAATGGTTTCAAAATTACAGTCAACGGTATTCTACCATATGTGCTACATAATTTTGGACGCTAAACATAACTTAAATAAATTAAAGGGCTTTCTTTCCTGTGAAAGTTGCACGGGCGTTGTTATTCCCTCTTTCTTTTTATCGTCTATCCTGGATAATTATCCTTTTAGCTTCTCTTTCTGTAGTATAAAACTGTTTTCATGTGTACAGTATGTACCGCATGGCAGGGGCGCGCAAACTTCTTGAGCTGCGTCCCCCTGTCCGGGAGCCGCAGCGTTTGCGCCCCCCCCCTCTCCCAATGACTCAGCGTCAAATGACGTCACGGGTTATGTGACGTCACATGACCCCACCTTGTCATTTGACGCCGGTTTGTCATGGTGACACGTTGCCGAAGACTCAACACAGAGCAGGTAAGTGAGTTACAGAGTCCTCACGCGGCATTTAATTTAAATGCCATGGGGAGGAGCGTGGGGCCTCTGTAACCACCCATGCCCCCCCCCTACAAATTCTCCCAACCCCCCCTACTTTGGGCACTGCTGCCGTATGGTAAACATTTATGTTCAAATGCATTGCAGTTGTACAGTTATGTTTTACTGACCTTACTAAGATTAGCTGTCATAAAAGCCAAAATATCTCTGCCATTTTCAGTTTTTCAAGAAATAAGTATGTTACAACACAGCTAAAATGCTCTGGAGTCACTGTCACATTCTGCATCATTTAGGATTATTCAATAACCCCCCCGGAAAAGAACTGTGTTTTATATTTCAAAGAAGCTGTTTGCTACTGTATGCTTTTAAAATGAAACGTTTGAGCAAAATTAAAAAATAAATAAAAAATACCCACCAAAAATAGCAATCTTATGTGCTTGTGTACTTTAACTTAAAAATATATATATATTTAAGTAACTATCCTCACACTGATGAGACCCAAAAGGTTGAAACAGCTGTCTGTGAGAAGGTTTGCTGACCATGCATTTCTTTAACCCAGGCTTTGCTTTAAATGGTGTGTAAAAAAGCAGGTCCATAGCTTATAGCGATCCATGGTAAAGTGGATAAGAAGCAAAAGAGTGACACCCTGTGAGTGCTCATGTAGATGTCGTTACCCATAACTCTTTGCTGCAGAGCAAGCACTGTATGCTGTGCGATTATGGGCTAAAGCAGGTTTGTGGTCCTCTCTCAGACAGCTGAATATGCTCATAAGTGTCCTTTATCATTGTTTAACATGTTTGCAATTCCAATATTTCTTGCAAATTGGGAATATGAGTTTAATGGCTAGCTACCAAAAAGGGATTTGCTAAATAGTCGAAATTCCAAAATAACATTACTGCATGATCAAATTATGAAGCATCCAGTATAATCAAAACTGAAATTCAGTTGACGCCTGACGTGTTTTATGCATACGTACCAGTATTGGCTGCACAATAGTGTTATATTCATGTGATTCTTTTTATACAATGCAGCACTGCCAGCAGTTTTTTTTAATTCATGGTTAACTATATCATTTGCAACAAACTAATAAAAAAAAAATTGGGATGCTTTTCTATCTTATTTTTAGAATATCTTACCAGTAGATGTAGGGGAGATGTTGTCGGACCTTTTGCAGAAATCTTTTCCCAGAGACCTCTGCGAATATAGTGCACAGTAGTTCCTGCCATGTAAAATGTTCCTGGATCTTCTATCTTCCAGTCATCATTAATAGACTGCTTGCTGGCATCCCTGAGTGCTACAAAAAAAAAAAAAACGTGTAAAGTGATTACTCACAACACAAACGTTAGTGCCCATTTTTATGTGCGTTGACACAACACATCTGCAGCAAGCAAAAATCACCAACTATTATTTTAAAAGGAAAAAATGTAATGGCTTTGCGCAGTGTATCACAATAAGTTAACTGACAGCTTGAGTTACAGAGGCATGTAAGTGGGCATGTATCTTGAGGGATGTATGCTAAATATTACAGAAACTGGAAACTATCAGAAACAAAATGCAGTTTATCAGCATGATTATTTACATTTAACCCCTCTATGGGATTGCCATGGCTTTTTTGGGGTTTCTGGTGCAAGCTCATATAGGTAGTGATACTTTTCCAATTATACAGGATTGGGGTGAGCCAACAGATGCTAAGCTCCACCCTGTCTGTGTTGCCTGGAGACAATGACATCAGAGGGGGTAAATATAGGAAGGATAAGGTTGAAGAGGTTAGGTTCCTCGAGGAGTGACAGGGGAGGAGCCTCAGTGTATATAGTTAAGAAGTATGTTCCTGAGTATGTAGAACAGACCAGTCCCCATTTATTATGTTCTAGTTAGGGATAGTGCCCCTTCGGATAGGGCCCTAAGAGATGGCCAACGTGAAGTCAGTGATTTATAGAAGATGAAGCATGCTCGCCACAGAAGCTCCCATAAAGGGGACCACAGTGTGCCATAGGATCGGCTCTACAGACAGATCCACACACACCTTAGTTACAGGCTGTCTGCAACTGGCAGTTAATTGACAGAAGTGGGGGGGAGAGGGGGGGTAGATCTACTATCTCTAGTGAGTCAGCCAAGGATTGAGAAAATGTCGCTATTAACAGAGCATTATGTACAGTGGTTGACAAATCACCAAAAAATCTACTCGCCACACAAAAAAATCTACTCGCCACCTAGTACCAAACGTGTGCTGCTTGGGCCAATATTTACTCGCCCAGGGGTTAAATCCACTCGCCTGGGGCGAGCAAATGTATAGGTTTGTCGAACACTGATTATGGACATTATGCAGAACAGGGGCCTGTCAATTAAGGGAATCCAGTTGTGTCCGCACCTCCCCAACCTGCTAAATGACAGTGCCTGGGGATGCAACCGTCAAGAGTACATACAAGTCATAAGAAAGCGATGACACTTTTACTTATGTTTACATGTGAATGGATGAAAGGTGCTTAGCATATATAGTGTGAGGATGTTCCACATGTTAGGGGCAGTGAGGGAAAAAGTTTAAGGTGAGAGAGCAGTAGAGGGAAAAGGGGTGGAAAGTAGAAAGTTATGAGCAGAGCACAGGAGATGAGCAGGGACATAATGAGAAATCAAAGCTGATATGTAGGGAGGAGCAGATGAGTCGAGAGCCTTAAAGGTAAGTAGGAAAACTTTGTAGTAAGTGAACCAAAACTTGATGGGAACCAGGAGAGGATTTTAAGGAGGAGAGGAGTAAGCATTTTTTTGTGAGAAATTATTGTAGCAGCAGAATTTTTGATCGTTTTCAAAGGAGAAAGTTATGAGACGGGGAGGCCTATTAGCATAATATTGCAATAATTCAGATGGGAGAAGATAAGGGCAGATTTCGACAATGTTATAGAGGTAGTAGCGACAAATTTGTGCCATGTCGTGAATGTGAAAGGAGAAGGAAATGGAGGAGTCAAATGTAACACATACAGTAGGCAACATGCTTTCACAACAGGATGGATGGTATAACCACAACACTGTAATGGAAAAAAGGGCATATTAGTCCAGGTTTAGGAGGAAAGTGGAAGAGCTAAGTTTTAGACATATTAAGTATAAGGCAGGGAGCACCATCCACAAGGATATAGCCAGGAAACAATCAGAGACTCGGAACTGGATTGCAGGTGGTAGGTTACGGATGGATAGATAGATTTGTGTATTATTTGCATAGAGATGATACTTAAAATCAAAGGAGTTAACGAGGTCACCAAGTGATAGTACGAAGAGAGAGAAAAGGGGAGGTCCCAGAAAAGAATACTAAATAGGAACCATAAAAAGGCATGAAAAGACATTGTCTTAAAATAGTTTGGATGCAGTGAAAAGTTAAACCATTAGAGCAGTAGCCCCACCCCCCTCCCCCAATAAGCCTACTCTATATGAGTAACTCAAATAATGTCGGCACCTTTTAAAATATTTTTTTTAGTGTTAAAAAGCACAGTTTTCTTGATCTTTGGCTTTTGCGGGTACCATGTTAACCTTTAGACCAGCGGTGCGCAAACTGGGGGGCGCGCCCCCTTGGGGGGGCGCAAGATTATGTAGGGGTGGCGCGGGCTGCTTGCAGGGAAACCTGGGGGCGGGCAGAGATGTGCACGGGCTGCCAGAAGCTCCGTGCTGCTGCTTCTATGTGTCTGTGTCTTGCAGAGGGGCGGGGCTTCTCTCTGCACACATAGACAGCCCCTCCTTATTTTCCTGTCTGATTCCCGCACCAGTTGTCAGCAGCATCGGAGGTTGGTGGATCGGAGCATGTCGCCCCCCCCAGGTGAAAGTGTGTGTGTGTATATTGAGTTTGTGTGTGTGTGGGGGGGGATTGAGTTTGTGTGTGTGTGGGGGGGAGGATTGTGTGTGTGTGTGTGTGTGAGGGGGGGGATTGTGTGTGTGTGGGGTGGTGGATTGTGTGTGGGGGGGATTGTGTGTGTGGGGGGATTGAGTGTGTGTGTGTGGGGGGGATTGAGGTTGTGTGTGTGGGGATTGTGTGTGTGGGGATTGAGTATGTGTGGGGATTGAGTGTGTGTGGGGATTGAGTATGTGTGGGGATTGAGTGTGTGTGGGGGGGGATTGAGTGTGTGTGTGGGGGGGGATTGAGTGTGTGTGTGTGGGGGGGGATTGAGTGTGTGTGTGGGGGGGGGGTTGAGTTTGTGTGTGGGAGGATTGAGTGTGTGTGTTTGGGGGGATTGAGTGTGTGTGTGTGGGGGGATTGTGTGTATGTGTGTGTGGGGGGATTGTGTGTGTGTGTGTGGGGGGATTGTGTGTGTGTGTGTGTGTGTGTGTGTTGTGTGTGTGTGTGTTGTGTGTGTGTGTGTGTGTGTGTGTGTGTGTGTGTGTGTGTAGGGGGATTTTGTGTGTGTGTGTGTGTGTGTGTGTTTGTGTGTGTGTGGGGGGGGGAGGGGGAGTGTGTGTGTGTGTGGGGGGGGGATTGTGTATGTGTGTGGGGATTGAGTGTGTGGGGATTGAGTGTGTGAGTATGTGGGGATTGAGTGTGTGAGTGTGTGGGGTGTGTGTGGGGGGGATTGTGTGTGTGTGTGTGTGTGTGTGTGTGTGTGTGTGTGTGTGTGTGTGTGTGTGTGTGTGTGTGTGTGTGTGTGTGTGTGTGTGTGTGTGGTGATTGATTGAGTGTATGTGGTGAGTGTGTGTGTGTGTGTGTGTGTGTGGTGATTGAGTGTATGTGGTGAGTGTGAGTGTGTGTATGTTGTGATTGATTGAGAGAGTGTGTGTTGTAATGCAGTGGTGCGCAAACTGGGGGGGCAATGAGGCGCAAGATTATTTTGTGGGGGTGCAGGCGGCGTGCGACGAAAACTGGGTGCGTGGGCCGGCAGACATTGTGCGCGAGAGGACGCAAAAGCTGTGCGCGAGGGGCAGCCAAGAAGATGTGCACGGGCGGGCAGCCGAAGATGTGTGCAGGTGGCTGAACAGGATAGTGCAGGTGGCGGCCACGTGATGGTGTGTGAGCGCAAGCGCAGGGGCTTCGGAGGTACGGGGAGGAACACGCCTGAGCACGGTGAAGTCAAACGCCCCTCCTTCGGTATCTGCCCTGCAATAGCGCTGTGTTCCTGCTCTCCTCCGCTGGCAACCTGCTTCGCTTCGATCCTCTGCAAGTGAAAGGGTAGGCTGCCACTATATCAATCACACTATGAAAACGGAAAAAAAATAATAATACTGTAGGTAGAAGTGTGGATGACAATGGGGATAGCAAGCCAAAAAGCATGGAGGGGAAGGAATAAAAAAAGGGGGGGTGAGAGGGAAGGGAGGTAGCAAAGAGGTGGATGAATGCCCCGCCCCCCCCAAAGGATTGCCTTTGTGCCCGTATGCTCTCCCAAGCTTGGCGCTTGGGGAGACAAACAAAATTTACTTTGAAGTGCGCTCAGCAGCAGTCAATACACACACACACAGCCACACACAAACACACACAAATAGCCCCGATCCACGCTTGCAAAATTATGCAGGACACCCTGTGCTCATGCTTGGAGAGTTGGTGATGTCACTGCTCTCAGCGGCAGCAGCCTAATTTTGCAAGCGCGAGCTGTTGAAATATGTAAGTATTTAAACATATTTGGATTTATATTGTATACCGTTTAAAAAAGGTTTTTTTTTTTTTCATGTGATTTTTCATCAGGCAGGGGGGGCCCGAGAAATTTTATGGATGAAAAGGGGGGCTTGGCATAAAAAGTTTGCTCACCCCTGCTTTAGACTAGGCTGGGCTCTCGGAGAAATGTTAACCTCTTAGGCCCAGATCCACAAAGCTTCATTAAGTGACTTAACGTTATGTTATTAGAAGATAGTACAACATTATGCTAAAATAACATGATATGAAGCCTATATAAATGAGATGTTGATTTTTGCATATTGTTTGCTTTGAGGATACGAGTTAACCTCTGGGTAAATAACGACCATTAATGTTTTCGGTAACATCATGAACGTACAGTAATGAACCCTGGTTTAGCGAATATAGGTCTTTCACACTTAATATTTCAAATCCTTATATCTCCTGAATGGAGCATCAGATGTAAGAAATAAAAACAAAATTGCAACAGCCAAGAAGATAGGTTTTTAGTGAAAAACTAAAATTCTAAAAATGGTGACCAGCGGGAGCTGCTTTAAACTTAAATCCAATTGTTCTCAAGAGTAAACCACTATTATGGATGGCAATCTCAAGGCTAAGCAATACATAAATAATTGTTTTTCTTTCTTTCTTTTTCAAAGTCCCAAATAATCTTGTCACTATTGCCTTCAATAAAATACTACAGTTAGATTATTTTAAACACTTGGTTAAGTAATGTTTTGCTGGAGAGGGAGAGTCCATTGTTTGTAAGTGCCAAGTGATCTACTGTATATACCTCCCCAAACACTAAAACGTGGATACATCTCTATTAGCATATTTCCCTAGTATCTCAGGTGTGTTCAATTTTGTGCACAGATCTCTCTCAAGGAAAATAATTGCTGTTACAGATTTGGAGTAATTTGTGGATCTAGGCCTTAGATAGTAAACTTTTCAGGGCAGTTTCTCATTCTGCCTTATGTATGATTTACTTGCTCTCTTATGTCCATTGTTCATACAGTGCTTAGTTTTCCCAGTATTGTAAGTTTGTAAAGTTTGCTCCTCCATGGATGAAGCTCCGCTAGTGAGCAAAACACATAGGGCATAATGACACTGTGACATCTATCAGGAAGCGTTTGGGAGAGAGAGACGGAGAAGAGAGCTAGATTTGCCGAATGGCATGGGTTAGTGCAGAAATAATTTAAGTTACCTTTACGTGGATATATACTCCTAGCTGTTATTAGATTGCCTAATGTGTAACTAATATACAGCAATATAACTGATCTAAGTTAGTACTCTGTACTCTGCCCAATAGACACAGGAGGCTAAGGATTCAAAGCTGGTACTAGGGCTTATATTTCAAGACCAAAGTACTGTTTACTGTGTATCTATATATTTCACTGACTTCTCAGCCACTTTCACTCTGGGCATCTACTATTATGCTACTGAATATCTTATGGCCCCTAGTAAAACAATTGGAGTGTCCACTTTTAGCTAGGCAGAAATTCTCAGTTTTCTAGCCTCCTCCCTCCCTATGTGAGGTATTATACTCTTCAGTGGGTAATGTTTATATCTGTCTCCTCTGCCACGCTCCTGTACTTTTAGAAACTAGTTATGGGTTATTTTACTATGTCACTCACCACATTTTCGTTTGAGCTCATTCTGTTTGAGTTTTTATCCAATATGTAAATAAAAGTAATATTTTATGTCTCATGGTGTGCTCCACAAATGTGCCCTGTCTTTAGAGAACTCCTCTTAGTTCTCTAATGTTTGTGTTTTTTAAGTTTGTAAAGCGTTGCATAACTGTTGACACTGTATAAATAAAAAATTATACATACAGTACATGATTCTGAAGAAAGTCATAAACCCCCCCCTGACACAATTGTGGCAGTCAGTATTAATCCTTGAATTTCTGATTTATGCATACTGTAGCAGAATAATGTGTCTTTAGTGCTGGTCTCTGTACGCGGCATTAAAATGCAATAGTTAACCTTTTAGGTTTTATGAATAGCAGTAAAACAAATAATCCTTTTTAAGTTTAGGTCGATATTTTCATTATTTTTGGCCAGCATTTCTGTTAAAGTACAGTGTATATTTAGGCTCTATAGTTATGGCTGTTCCTAAAAATTTGTTTTTAAAACACAAAAACTGAAATACTGTATGTCTTTCGAGGAAACGTTTTCTATGTTTTAAATCGAGAATATTTTATTGTTTCTTTTTTTGTATTAATTAACAAGTAAGAGTCAGTACCAATGATTTATTCAATTCAAAATTTATTTTTCATATAATCGCATACTAGTAAGTGTGAGGCAAGATTACGATTTTAGAAACTCTTAAAAATAACCTCCATTGTGAATTACTGTATATACTGTAGTAATTGCTTTATAATCAAGCCCTTGTAATTTAAACATTGGAAGCACTGCGACATTCTTTCCCCAAAAATGTTTGAGCCTATTATTCACCTTAACAAAAATGCTGTACTACATATAGTATCATATAGTAGTAGCTAATTAAAAAAAACACTAAACATAAAACATTTTAGAGAAGATGTTACTGTTTAGCACCCGAGGTAAGCAATGTTTTTTTTTTTACAATATTGTTTCATTGATTGATAAAAAATTATCTGTAGCTATTGGCGTTCAAACACATTGCTATGTAGCTCATTAAAAGCCCAATAACCATTTTTTTCAGATGGAATATATTTTTAATCCTACAATATACACAGATGATTGAGACACTTTCAAAGAGATGTAACTTTTTTTTATTGCTTCTTTGTTGGCATATTTTATAGGGTACAGGTGAAAATTGGACAAAGGGGAACAAACACACATAATAAATAAACTCTTGGGTGCTGTCATCCACCCAAGCCCCTGAAGAAGCAAAGAGAGACTTTGTGAAATGCATAGGGTGATTTCCAGACAGACCTGTGCACCCTAAAGACTATAAACAGCTGCTGCAGCTCCCTGCACGTTATCCTCTACTATGGGAGAGTAACCCGGTGAAACCCGGACGTGAATAGGTGCGTGCCCGAGCGCACAAGCACGTGATCATCTCTAACGTGAGGGACTCATCCAGGAGCAGGGACAGCAAAGGCAGTGAAAATAAGAGAGACATACACCCAATCTGTGGTGTAAACACTGGGTCTATGTGCTGAATGACAGCACCCAAAAGTGTGAGTGGGAATTTTTCCCGTTTTTACTTTTAACCATTTGAATACCTTGAATACTCTTGAAGAAGAAGCACTTACCCCAGATGGACATATTGGCATTTACCTATAATAAGGACATCTAGGTTAATAAATATCTGCTTTAGGTTAGCCAGATTGGGATTGGGATTTCCTGTGCACCATTAGCGCTTTTTGGTTATGTTTTAATATTCTGGAGTGCCACTAACATCTACAGAAAATGTATGTGTATGTGTATGTGTAATTTATTTCAACAACATTAATTTATTAGATTAATATAATTGTTATTAATATATTCTAAAAAGTTTTAGGTAAATTCCACTGCAGTTTTTAGTAACATTTTATTTGGGTGATATTTGGTAAATGTTATGCATATACTTTAGATTATTATCATTTTACTATTTATTAAATTATATCAATATTTTATATTAAATACATTCTAAAAATATGATACACCTAGTTTTAATTATATATACACAATACAGTGGATATAAAAAGTTTGTGAACCCCTTAGGATTTTCACAGATTTCACATATTTCAAACCTAAAATGTTGTTAGATCTTAATCTAAGTCCTAATAATAGATAAAGATAACCTGATAAAACAAATGACACAAAAACATGATACTTTTTCAACATTTAGTTTTCCACGAATGAATCAACATTCAGTATCTATGTGTGAAAAAGTATGTGAACCTTTTAGATTCAGTACCTGGTAGCACCCCCTTGAGCAGCAATAGCTTCAACTAAACATTTCTTGTAACTGCTGGTCAATCTCACATCGGTTTTGAGGAATTTTGTCCCATTCCTCTAACAGAACTGCTTCAATTTAGTAACATTTGAGGGCTTCCTTGCATGTATAGCTCGCTTCAGGTCCTGCCACAACAACATTTGAATGGGATTTAGGTCCGGACTTTGACTAGGCCATTCTAAAATGTGGAATTTCTTCTTCTGCAGCCATTCTTTTGTACATCTACTTGTCTGTTTAGGACGATTGTCTTGCTCCATGACCCCCTTTCGCTTCAGCTTCAGCTCCAGCTCACAGATGGATGGTATGTCATTCTCCTCTAGAATCTTCTGATACAATTCAGAATTCATGGTAGTGTCAATGATGGCAAGCAGCATAGCAGCCCAAAACCATCACACCCGTGCTTGACTGTTGGGATGAAGTTCTTCTGTTCAAAAACAGTTTTGGTTTTTGCCAAATATAATATTTCTCATTGAGGTCAAAAAGTATTACCTTTGACTCGTCTGTATAGAGAACATTGTCCCCCAAATCTTGTGGATCATCTATGTGTTCTTTGATGAACTTCAGATGGGCAACAATGTTCTTCTGAGAGAGCAGTGGTTTCCTCCTGGCTATCTTTCTATGAACACCATTCTTGTTCAGTCTTTTTGTAATACTTGAGTCATGAACACTCAGATTAGCCAAGGCAAGAGTGGCCTGCAGATCCTTGGATGTTACTCTGGGGTTCTTTATGATTTTCTGGATGTTTTGCTGGTTTGTTCTTGGAAATATTTTGGTAGGACAACTGCTCCTGGTAGAGTGACTGGTCGTGAACTCTCTCCATTTGTAGACATCTGTCTGACAATTGATTGGTGGAGACCCAAATCTTTAGGAATTGGTTTGAACACTTTCTAGACTGATAAGCATCAATAACTGCTTTTCTGAGGTCCTCAGAGATTTCTTCTGATCATGGCAAGTCATGTTTCCACACACCTGTATGGTGGAGATCAATCTCACAAAGTTTATGATCTTTAGGGGCCACCCTAACTCACCCCACAAGATGTACCAAGTTATTTAAATACCTGATTCTAATTATCCCTTTCAATTTAGTTTATAAAACCAGGGTTTCACTTACTTTTTGCACATAACCTGACTCCCAATTACTAATTGTTTGTCTAATTCAGACCATACAGTACATCAATTTATTTCAAAAGACATGGAATTGGTTAACATAAACCCTATTGAATATTTAAGAAAAGACTGGTTTTGATTCCAGAAGGATGTCATGGAAAAACTATGGAATTGCCATAATTATCATTGGGGTTCATAAACTTTTTCACACCACTGTGTGTGTGTGTGTGTGTGTGTGTGTGTATGTATGTATATATATTATACATTACATATATACATACATACATACACATATACTGTACATACAATGTTCAGAAAAATCGAGACCCCTTTTGTTTTTCATCATATCGTACATATTTCTCGCTCTATGCCCATGAAAATGAGTAGGTCTGTTATGTAGATTAACACTACATAAGAAGCACACTGTGGACTGATAGCTAAATTAATGCCACGGTATTATATCAACAAGTAGCAGATACACTGCAGTTCATTCATGTTCATTAAATGAGAAATAGGAGTTTTTCCTTCATAGCTCGTAAATGCGTTTAGCGGTTGTAATCTAATCTGAAACACTAAAATTACTTCAAAGTTTGCATTCAAAGTGTGTTCAAAATGTCCTCTTGCTGAAATGCATACCCGAAGGCGAGAATGCCACTGTATGATTCCATAATCTGCGTGGGCCTCCAACATCAATCCCCTCAGACCTTAGGGTCCTGAACCTCCACACGAGGCGAGTTCCAGCTGGAGTGTCTCACCTAATGTCTATGTGTGTCCATGGCCTGGTACCAGACCACAGTACATTGTATGGCTGTTCGGTCACCGGTGCAACAGTACCTCTGTGTACTAATGGGGCAGCGTCCTTACATGCGGCCTTCCCTGAAATACTCAGCTGAGGTGACTCAGGGTATAGCTGGGGCCTAAAGGGGTAAGACTAGGTCTAGTCCAGGGAAGCACTGCTCCCTGGACACTACATGCTCAGGGCCTCCCTCCGTCTGACTGAGCACGCTGGCTCCTGTCCCAGAGGATACCCTGTCTCTCCCCGGTACTAAAGCCCTATTTGCTGGGACTACCCATGTGTGTTGCCCTCCTAGAGGATCCTGGGACATGTAGTTTTCTGCAAGATATGCTGTCTAAAATGGCCACTGCACGCCACTGCGCATGCACCCCACCTCTGCTATGGCTGCCTGTACTGGAGTGGCTCCCCGATCACGTGGAGCTGTGGCGGTCCCCGACAAGCCAGGCATCCCCCCCACCCCGAATGTTAGAAGGGGGACTCGGCTACATGTGTGTATATATAGTCAGTAACGGAGTTGGCACTCACGTGGAGTTGGAGTTGATGTTGGTGCTTATCCCTTAGAGGTGAGATAGTTAAGGTGTTTTCACTGGACAGCCGTGCAGGAAAAACGAGACAGCACACAAAGTTAGTAGTTAAATAAAAACTGTATTGAAGTACGTGGCACACACACTGATGTTTCGGTCCTCACAGAGGGACCAAAGCACTCCCTTGAGAAAGGTCCCTCTGTGAGGACCGAAATATCGGTGTGTGCCACTTACTTCAATATAGGTTTTTTGAACTACTACCTTTGTGTGCTGTCTCATTTTTCCTGCACGGCTGTCAAGTGAAAACACCTTATCCATGTGTATACTGTATATATATATATATATATACACATCATACATTACCAGCAGCAAGGATGGCAAAGAGGCGACAGCACTCAGTGATGGAATCAGAAAAATGTGTATTGAAAGTATAATACACAGGTCCAACGTTTCAATCCGCACAAGGGGATCTTTCTCAGGGGGGTGATCCCCTTGTGTGGATTGAAACGTTGGACAATATTGGACAATATACAGGCATAATAAAAAAAGTCAGCCCTTTGAGAAAGTCGCCGTCTGGTGACGAAACGCGTCAGGGAACGTCATTGCGTCATCGCATCACTACAACATCACTACAACATTACGTATGCGCACGAGGCCGCCTCGAGCGCAAGATAACATTGCGGCCATTCAAGTGTAGGAGGCAATCTCTGGGACTCTTACAGACGGATTTGACCATTGAGGACATCTCTGATTTCCCCGTAGCAGCCACATTGTCCATACAGCCCTGAGGGAGCTTCGATCTGTTGATTCCTGATACAGAGAAACCGGATGGTGGTAAGTTATTCACAAATTGCCTGAATTGTTTTTACTCTTGTAAGTGCATTTCCTCCCCCCCCTCCCCCTCCCCTTCCTTTTTTACCATTAAATGTACAATATTAAACTATGGGGCGTGCGCTCTCTCCTCTTTTTTTCCTATACAGGCATACCCCGGTTTAAGGACACTCACTTTAAGTACACTCGCGAGTAAGGACATATCGCCCAATAGGCAAACGGCAGCTCGCGCATGCGCCTGTCCGCATGTCCTGAACAGCAATACCAGCTCCCTACCTTTACCGAAGCTGTGCGCAAGCGGGGAGACTATAGAGCCTGTTACACATGCGTTATTTACATCAGTTAGGCACATATATGATGATTGCAGTACATTACATGCATTGATAAGTGGAAAAAGGGTAGTGCTTCACTTTAAGTACATTTTCGCTTTACATACATGCTCCGGTCCCATTGCGTACGTTAATGCGGGGTATGCCTGTATATATATACACACACATACACACCATAAAATTGAATTTTGCTATTACAGCTACATAACTATGTTGTAGTGTTTGAAAGTGAAAACAAAAATTTGCCTCAGCTTGGCGAGAAAGATAGTCCATCATGCAAGAATTTGGGGGGCTTGAATTTTGTCCCTCCAAACTCGGTCATCTCTAGTATTGTATATCATAATCATATTGAGCTGCTGTCGAACCACTGCTGGATGGAGGCCTCCCTAGTGATAGCTCAGGTACTGCGGTTGAAAACCAATCTTCATCATGTTACTCCCACAAATTTCTGATTTCATGCTCCTATCTTACTTTGGGTCGTCATTTTGGTCTTTGAATTTCACTTGGAATCCAGTCGATTACCAACGTTGTCCAATGATGGTTATTTCATCTTGCGATATGTACTAACCACTGCCATTTTAGTTTCTTCACCCTTGTGTTGATGTAACATACTTGTGTTTGCTCTAAAACTTATTCGTTCTTTTTCTTAGCCGTCTTATTGGTTCATACCCAGCATATATCTCTCCATATTGTTTTAGGATGCCTGAAGCTCCTGAGTCACTTACGTATTCAGGGTCCAAGTTTCACATCGAAAGTTTGTGTTGTTCCTTCCAAATGCGCTCATCGCTATTCTCCTCTTAATTTCATTTACAATGTTTCCATACATTGTTACTTGCCAGCAAAGATAGACAGAGTCTTTGACTTCTTCTAGTTCTATTCCATTTATTTTGATCTTTAAGGAGTTGACAAACTTATTAAACATCACTTTGGTCTATACTTGTATGAGATTCATATGGAGGCCCACTTTCTTACTTGCTTTAGCAAGTTCTCTGATTTGTTGCTGGAGGTCTTTGGAAAATATAACATCTGCAAATTGTAGGTGACTGAAGTATTCACTGTTGATTTGATTCGTTTTTCTTCCCAATGTAATGTCTTGCTATGAAAGCTTTGGTGACATGGAGTCTTCCTATTGCGCTCCCTTGCTGATCCTTATCTTGCTCGTATCTTCATGTAATGTAATAGTTGATGTGGTATTGTAAATGTTTGTTATAATATCAAAATACTGCAAGTTTCTTCAACATGTTGTCTTCTTAAAGCCTCTAGAACCTCTGAGGTGTAGATTGAATCAAATGCTTTGGTGTAATCTATGAATCCTAAACTGTGTGGTTGATCGTATTCATTACTTCAGGAAATCACATCTTGTAAGACTTGGATGTGTTCCATTGTGTTGTATCCACACTGCAAAATCCTGCTTGTTCTCTAGGCTGGGTGAAGTCTAAGGTCTATTGCAGCCAATTAGTGAGTATCTTCATAAAAATATTGTAAGTGATTGTAAGTAGATTGATTGGTCTCTAGTTCTTGGATTCTTCTTTCTCTCTTTTCTTGTGGATTTCAACAAACTAATAGAGAGGATTGGCTCAGTGAGTAACTGACTTGACCCGAGTTTGGAGCAGGGGAACCTTGTTTAATTCCCGGTATTGGCTCCTTGTGACCTTGGGCAAGTCACTTTATCTCACTGTGCCTCAGTCACCAAAAACATAGATTGTAAGCTCTACAGGGCAGGGACTGTGCAAAATGTCTCTCTAAAGCACTATGTAATACTAGCAGCACTATTGCATTGCTCCAGGTTTCAGGAATTGTCCTGTTCTTAAAGCAGCATGTACTTTCTCTGCTTCTTCCTTCAAGATTTAAGTTGTAATTCTCTTCCTTAGGAGCCTTCCAATTCTTTATGGATTGTATTGCTTTTTCCACTTCTTCTGGAAGGATGCATGGTACATAATTAGTGGTTTTGTCTTGCTCTTCCTTTGCTTTCCTTTGTTATGCCCTGTTATCTGAGTTCTTGTACAATTTAATGAAGAAGTACTCAACATTCTTTATGAAAAGTGCAGTCTTTTATTGTTGATCTATGGTCTTGTGTGAGTGCAATGATTTCCTTCTTCCCAATCATAAATCTCTAATACATGTAGCCGAGCCCCCTTCTAACCTTCTGTGTCAGGGGGGGAGCTGCCAGGTAAAGGGAGCCGCCGGAGCTCCACGGTGGACTCGGAGTGCGGGGCCACCATTTTAAATGTTGCTCATGCGCAGAATAAGCGGTGGGCATGTGCACTGAGATAGATGTTGCGGCGGCCATTACAGGGAGCAGGACTACATGTCCCATAGTGCATAGTGGGTAGGCATCAGGTGGAAGTCCCAGCCAATAGGGCTTGATCCTCTAGTAGGCAGGGAGATATGCTTTGTTGTGCAAGAGACTGCGAGCAGTCTGACGGAGGGAGGCAAAGGAACACATAGTGTCCAGGGAGCAGTACTTCCCTGGAGTAGGCCTAGAATTATCCCGTATGCCCATCTAGGCCCTAATGCCCCTCAGTGACGTATTGTAGAGAAGGCCCCAGGTAGGGACGCTTCCCAATTAGTTATAGCAGTACTATTACACCAGTGACCGGATGGCCCCACGGTGCTCTGTGGCCTGGGACCAGGCCACAGGCCATATCATAGACACTAGGCGAGACACTCCAGCTGGAGCTTGCCTCTCAAGGCAGATCAGGACAAGGCGTGAGGGAATTTTGCAGACCCCACATCGTGGAACCATGGATGCGGCTCTGCTAATAGAGGATCTCCACAATTCCCTGGTCATAGCCAGGAATGTACCCACCATGCACCATCACATCTAAAGGGGGGTAGCGCTACCTCACACTTTGGATGGGCTTGCTCATGAGGACATCGGGTTACAGGTGTCCAGGACACCCTCAGTACTTTGAGGGACTCACTCCTAGTTCTGTATGTGTATTGCACAGGGATATTGTTATTGCTATCGTTATTATATGTGTGTGTCAGTAAACCGTTGTTATATACCCGTGTGTATTATTCATCACTGTATTGGTTCCTGTGAGGGGTTAACCTGCCAATGCTTGGATCCCTCATGGGTGGAGGCTCTGCACTGAGAGAAGAAAGAGCTCACCCCACGCTCCCAGTGGTGGAGGCTTAGACCTCCTGTGAGCAACAGGTACAGCAGCATGCGTAGTTCCCATAGTCATAGGGAAAAGGGGCTACATACATATATGCTTCTTTTACACTGTTACATAATAGTTGAGGTTGAAAAAAGACATAGGTCCATCAAATTCAACCTATGCTAAATTTAGACAACAGATACGTTATCCTGTATCTATACTTACTTATTGATCCAGAGGAAGGCAAACAAAAAACCCCATTAAGGGGAAAAATTAATTCCTTCCTGACTCCAAGAATTGGCAATCGGATTAATCCCTGGATCAACATCCTTCCCATGTATATTTATTTTGTATATCCCTGTATACCTTTCCCATCTAAAAAGATGTCCAACCTTTTTTTGAACAAATCTATTGTATCTGTCATCACAGTCTCCATGGGTAATGAATTCCACATTTTAACTGCCCTTACTGTAAAGAACCCTTTCCTTTGTTGCTGGTGAAATTTCCTTTCCTCTAACCTTAAGGGATGGCCCAGAGTCCTTAGTACTGCCTGTGGGATGAATAGTTCTTTTGAAAGCTCCTTGTATTGTCCCTGAATATATTTGTATATAGTTATCATATCCCCTCTTAGACGCCTCTTTTCTAATGTAAATAAATCTAATTTAACTAGCCTCTCCTCATAAGTTAGATTGTCCATCCCCTTTATTAATTTGGTGGCTCTTCTCTGCACTCTCTCTAGTTCCATAATGTCTTTTCTTAGGATTGGTGCCCAAAATTGTACTCCATATTTAAGGTGTGGTCTTACTAGTGCTTTGTAAAGGGGCATAATTATGTTTACTTCCCTTCCATCCATTGCCCGTTTGATGCACGATAAGATCTTGTTTGCCTTTGTAGCTACTGCATGACATTGGGCACTATTGCTACTGTAAGCCTGCAATCTACAAGCACTCCTAAATCCTTCTCCATCAAGGATTCCCCCAATATATCTCCATTTAATTTGTAAGTCGCCTTTTTATTCTTGCATCCCAAATGCATAACCTTACATTTATCTGTATTAAACCTCATTTGCCATTTACCTGCCCACGTTTCCAGTCTCTCCAAGTCCTTCTGAAGAGAAATTACATCCTGCTCTGATTCTATTACCTTACACAATTTAGTATCATCAGCAAAGATGGAGACTTTGCTCTCGATCCCAACCTCAAGGTCATTAATAAACAAGTTAAAAAGCAGGGGTCCCAGTACCGATCCCTGAGGTACTCCACTCACGACTTTAGCCCAACCTGAAAAAGTTCCATTTGTGACAACCCTCTGTTGTCTGTCCTTTAACTAGTTTTTAATCCACTGTGTTGATGCAGTACACTTGAAGGAGAGACCTGTGATATTTGGAAAGTTCTCTACACTATAATTCAATTAATGAAGAACCCTAATGTTGGTCCCCTAAAAGGTACTTAATCACAACCTACTACTAATTTACATTTCTCCAGGACCAAGACAGATGCCAGAACTTTGTAGTATAGTATATCAGTTTTTTAATTAGAGTGCCAAGAGTAAACTGTGAAAAGGGGATCTTTACTTAAATTCAGGTTACTTGTATGAGCTTGAGAAAAGTATTTACATTGAACACAATAAATAAAAAATGTAACCGGTTTCGATCGATTAGATTGGCAGTTTATGTCAGCTACGCTTTCGCAGATGGGATTCACAGACAAAATTTTAAATAGTATAAACACACTATACTCCACACCAACGGCCACTGTGAGGACGAACAGCTCTTTGTCTGACCCCTTTCCAATATTAAATGGAACTAGGCAGGGTTGTCCGCTCTCACCTTTGTTGTTTGCCTTAGCCGTTGAACCATTAGCATGCCAGATAAGGATGAACCCCAATATTGAGGGTATTTCTGTTGGTCAGGAAGAATTCAAAATAGTTCTTTTTGCGGACGATATACTATTGACGCTTTCAAAACCTCTCACATCCCTCCCTAACCTTTTTCATGTTCTATCAGAATTCGGCTCACTTTCAGGTTATAAAATTAATCATTCTAAATCCATGGCCCTTAGTTTAAATCTCCCTAAAGAATTAGTAAAATTACTCCAACTAAATTTTGACTTCAAATGGAACGCGAACCATATTAAATATCTAGGGGTTCAACTAACAAAAAATTATTCAACTTTATACAACGCAAATTTTAAACCCTTCTTTGACCAGATAGTCAAGGACTTAGCCACTTGGAACCCATATATAATATCTTGGTTTGGGAGAATAACTACTATTAAAATGAAAATTTTACCTAGACTCCTCTATCTCTTTCAAACTCTCCCGGTTAAAATCTGTCAGAAAGATCTAAATAATATTCAGAAGAAAATTTTGAAGTTTTTCTGGCAAAACAGGCGACTTAAGAGTTCGCAAAGATATTCTTTATAAGTCCAAATCAGAAGGAGGCTTAGCTCTTCCGAATTTACAAAACTACTATAGAGCAGCTCAATTAGGGCAACTTGTTTGCTGGCATTCAAACCCAACCGAAAGGAGGTGGGCCGAGATAGAGGATTTGATTTGTTCCCCATGCAGAATAAAAAATCTTCTCTGGCTCAACAAAAAGTCTAGACCACCCGAGAGTTTCAAAAACCGGTGATATCCTTTGCCTGTAATATCTGGGACTCAAATCCAAGTTTCAACTAACTGGTACCCATTCCCTCATGCAACCCCTATTCTCGGACCCCTCTCTTCCTTTTTACACAGAAAACCCACTCTCCCATACCTGGGTTCAAAAAGGACTCACGAGAGTAAAAAATATTCTCGTTCAAGGGAAAGTCCCCCCATTCGCTTCTCTGCAAACGAAACATTATATCCCCTCTTCCGATTTTTTCAGATTTCTCCAGGTTAGAGATTATATCCAATCAGCCTACAAATCAAGCCAACCCCATGCTTTAACTCTGTTTGAGGACTTGTGTTTACACCAACCCCACACAAAGGGCATCATCTCCAGAATTTATCAAAGTCTATCCTCTATCAAGAGCAATCAAACCCCCGATAAATAAATGGTATCCTGGGAAAAAGATCTTAATGTCTGTATAGATCTCGATACCTGGAAAGACATCTGGGAAGCTGCCTCCAAAAATTCATTGTGCGTTGTAATAAAAGAGAATATTTACAAGTTAATATTCAGATGGTATATGACTCCTGCCAGACTGCACTCTTTTCTCCCAGGGGTCTCCCCATTGTGCTGGCGTGGTTGTGGTGAAGTGGGGAATATTCTGCATATATTCTGGTCATGTCCCAAAATCCAACAAACATGGACGGAAGTGTTCACCTTAATACACAAGATCCTAGAAATCACTATCCCACATGACCCAGTATATATATTGTTAGGCAAGCCAATAGCCAATATTCCCCGAAAAAAAGCTAGAGTACTAGCCCAAATGTTAAATGCTACACGGTGTACAATTGCCAAAAATTGGAAACAACCTGCCCCCCCATCCTTAAACCAAATAAATAATAAAATTTGGCATATAGTTTATATGGAAAAACTCTTAGCCTATCTGAACGGCTCTACCTCGCGATTTTCTGAGATTTGGGCCCCCTGGATTCGCCATGCAGGTATATCCCCATATATAGATTAGAATATTTGGAACAGAGTGATCATGTGGTAACTAAATTGCTGTGTACAATGCTATATTTTTACAAATGCTTCCCCTCCCCCACCTTCCTGCCCCCCCTCTTTTATCTGTTATATGTTTTGTTAATTCTTATTTTGTATGAAAAAAATGCTCAATAAAAATTTAAGTAATAAAAAAAAAAAAAATGTAATGGTCTTTAGCAAAATTACATATAATCATTTTGAAATAGACCAAATTGGCTTATGTGATTGGTTAATATCTCAGTTCTAAAATACTTACCAAGATAGCTATGAGCGGGCATTTCCTCCACAACTTTAATTCTTGTTGCACCAGCTGGTATCACCAATGCTTCTACATAGCCTGCGTGCATGAATAACATATATTATTTAATTCTATTATTTACTGATACAGTTAATGATAACCTACATTAGTTTTGTATACTAAAATTCTCAATAGGAACTCCGTAAACACTTGCAGCTACACAAATTGCTACAGAAGTTACACAAGAATTTATGCAGAGTACTGCACATCATGTAACTATCACTGCAGTTCTGATGCAATTACTCATATAAATCACCCAGAGCTGGGAAACAGATTTTGAAATTAGCTCTGCCAACCCTATATTGATTATATCAACTGTAGAAGCAGTTTTTCAAATAAATTGACTTCATCCAAAGAAAATGGGCCGTTCCTAAACGGATGGAACAAAGTTACTTTGTGCTGTACTGTAATTCAGGGGTGCACAAACTAGGGGATTTTTTTGGGGGGGGGGTGCAGCGGTTGCAGAGGACCCCCGCTCTTCCCCTAGACATTTCAATGAAATGCCAGGAACTGCGCGAGGCCTCTGCAAACCTCTAGTTAACGAGAGTCAGCCGGCTTCAGGACGCGTGACCATGGCAACGCGGTCTCACATGATGCTGCGGGGTCATGTGACGTGACGACACACGACCCCATGGCGTCATTTGATGCCGGACCGAGGAAAGGAGGGTGTGAGAACGGAGGAGAGCAGGCAGGGGGGGCGCAGCAAGAAAAGTTTACGCACCCCTGCACTAATTGATAAGAATGTTTAGTACTTTACACCGTGTAATGGCTTACCTCTGAGATGAGATGGGAATGTTTCCAATTTTTTTGGACTAGTCAATAAAATAGTACAGGCAGTCCTCGGTTATCCGACGCAATGCGTTACTCAAAATGGCGTCGGATAGCGAAGCGTCGTAAAGCGAAACCCGTTTTCCCATAGGAACACTGTTTAAATGAAACGTTCCGTTCCTGAAGGCATTTTTAATGCTAAAATACACAAAATATTTTACTCAAACAATAAGATTATGCTGCACACACATACATTATGATGTAAAGATTCTATTTATTGAATCCAGAACTGTATAATAAAACTGTTAGACATGTTTAAAGGCATAAATACCCCACTAAACCCTCACACAGACTGATCTGGACGATTTCCCTGACTGCAGCTTTCTGATTGACATAATGTTGCAACTTTGCAAAGCGTCGTAAGAGCGTCGGATAAGCCATTTCGGCGTCGTAAAACCGGCCATAGGGATGCATTGGACAGCGTCGGATAAGCCATTCGTCGTAAAGCGAAGCGTCGTAAAACGAGGACTGCCTGTACTGTTCATACAACTTTTCAGTAGTAACATTTGAGTCTGTCAGTTAGTAAACAAAAATACATTATATTCAGTTAGCCTTGCTTTGATTACAACAGCCACCAATTTAACCTAAAAAATCATCAAAATATTCTAAGTATTCCACTTTGCCACATTCTTTATTTTACTGCCATTTTTCTACTAAATTCCATTCAGCTGTTTTACTTAGGTAATGGTGTTTCCCCCACCCGATGGGAGATTCTGCCATTACAGCGTGTGTGGTGCATGCTACCTGTTGATAAGCAGGAGGGCTGAATCATCAGCCGATGTTTGTGGGGACACAGGACAGGTTTCTGGGGTACATGCCCAGCATAGATCTCTAATGGTACAGCGCCTCCATCTGCTACAGGCTCCAGATGTATGGAGGCGATCTCCTATGATAGAAACAATCCCATCTCCTCTCCCAGTAAGATCACACACCAGGCAGAAGGTATAATAACAGGAACGGTTTATTCTGTTCAGCTCAATGCAGTAACAGCAGGCCTCTGACCTATGCAGTCTCTGGTGGTTTATCCAGCTGTAGGATGGTCCCTGGACCTGCACTTCTGGTTAGGGGCCCCTGCAGTAGTCCTTGCTCTTTCCTGGTCCTCTGTCAGTATCAGGGGAAAGGTGCACACTCACTCTCCCCCGAGGGGAAGAGGAACAGGGAAGGCCAGTCTTCAGGCAACATGTATGTGACCTGACTCTCACAAGTGGGGAGAGGCACTGACTAAATTTGGGCGGCATCCCATCAGGTACAGCCTGGAAGAGGGCACCAGGTCTGACCCAGGATTGGGGGAACCCAGGCCTGTTTCCACCTCCTCCCTCATCACTCAAGGGGACTGCTGGGTGTGGGGAAATCCCATCATAAGTACTAGCAGGCCTGCTCTTACCAGGGCTTACTGCCAGGGAGGGCAGGCTAGTAGGCAAGAACCAGTCCTGGCTACACTCTCCCTCTGGTGGAAACTCCCATGTCCACACTGGGACTGAAATTTGCAGGTACCATCCTTCAGATGCATAACCTAAACAGAACAGGAAAATCAATAACCATGGTGAAAATCACAATGCAAAAAGATACATACTTTTCTGTATTACAGTGCATATAACTTAATTACATTACAGCATTCCATAGAAAACCCAGGTCCCTCCCAACATGGAGAACCTAATTACTCAGTAGTAATGCTCCAGGTCTGGTTTGCTGACAAGTGCCCCAGAACTATCAGGCAAAGTTACAGAAAATACCCTCTTAAGGGGGTCTGTCCAAGTCATACTCCACTTTATCAAAGGCTTGTTCATAGCGATACTCCATGTAGCACACTGAGCACCCGCACCCAGGTACTACTCTAAGCATAGACACCACCCGTCTGGGAGAGTTATACCCTGAAGACTCATCGGATGACATTCCCAATATGTCATCCTCCTCCCATTCGCTATCCCAATTCTTATCGGAATCCTCAGAATCCCAATTCCCCTTGTTACTATCTGAATCCCAATTTTCCGTTATGATTCCCCGAACAGGAATAGCTTCCCTAAACTTGAAGGCCCTAGTAGAGGATCCCCCTATTTCCTTATCAGAACTATACTCAAACTCAATTTCCCTACCTGGTTGCTGAAAATAAAGAGCTGATCGCAAGCGATTCCGAGCACATCTAGCAGAGCTCTGAGACTCAAGGAGTGGCGAAAGGGGAGTGCGGAGAGTACTAGCCATAGGATTGGAGGCCTTAAAGTCTCGGTCAGTCCTTGGTGTAACATCCACCCTGACTAGATACCAGGGCTATATCGACTATGTAAGGCTCCGCATCTGGCCTTGGCTTGGGGCTCAGTGAAGGGTCAGCGCCGACGGCCAAGTGTTCCGGAGTAAGTGTCTTAGTGCCCACCACCGTCTTTGTGCGTTACATGCGTAACCGCATAGAGTCAAAAAACGTTCCACGCCGTCGCTGGTTGCAGCGGTACACACCAGAGCGGGAAATGGCCTTTCCTCATCCGCCTCAGCGGTCGCCTCTCTGTTGACATCAGCCAATCTCGCGGGTTTCAGATAGAGATGAATGGTCTACACCGAAAGTGCAGACATCTGGTCTTTGGAGGGGCAGGTTGTCGTTGTCCTCCGTGTGGAGATCGCTGTTGTCTGGGGCCTTCACACCAAAAGTCTTCATCAGTTCCTGCTGAGAGTAAGTAGGTGGATTCTCACTCTGCTGATTTTCCGGACCCCTGGGACTTGCTGATTGGGATGCTGGTTTGCCAACCAAGCTGCTAAGAACCGCCATGAATGGGACGCTCTGCCGCCGCATAGGTCGCACCATCACTGTCATCAGGACTGGACTGCATCACCGTTTGATTTTGCAGGTACTGGTTTCATCTTTGGTGGGGTCCATAGGGGTACATGCCGGCTGGTGAAGGACCACAGACGACAGATCACTGCTCGGGCTCAGGTTCCTCTGTGAGAACCGGGTCTGGAACCATCTTGAACCGCTCTTCGATCATCAGGGTACTCTGACCCCCTGAAGCATCCATTGGGGCCCACGGGCCCACGGGCCCACTGGAACCTCCATTGCTAAGGTAGTTGGGTTAGCAGCATCGACCCCCAAGGTATTGGGGTCAGTTACATCCTTCTCTGCTAAAGCCATAGGCCGCAGAAGCGTCGGCTTCAGAAACCGAGCTCCGCATTTGCACATGTGGCGCCCCACACTAGGTCATCACCTGGAAAGTTGCACTTGGGGCAGAAGCATTTGAGGTACCTCTTCCCTTCCACCTTCACTACCAGGAGGCCTCCCGGTAGACGGTAGTGCGCAAAATCAATTTCACTGGCCATGATCAGGTCTCTATGTAGGCACGGACACAGGAGTATTGGTAAATTAGCTCCTCTCTCTTGCCAGGCTCCGAAGAACTGAGGGTGCGGTTGGCCACATTCGACTCCCCCCTTGTCTTTAGTCATTTGGTATTGGCTGTCACAGTGCCCCTGCCTCCGGTGGAGATTAGAGGGGGAACACACTGGAATGGGGCGTGACCCTGACTCCTTTCTGAGCCAGTCATATCGCTTCGGTGCGGTGGTTTTCGCGCCAGACCCTTACAGAACTTTGCAAAAAGGTGTGCAATTTTCCTGCAAGCCTCCCACGCAGTTCCCAATCTTGGCGGGAACCACCATTTTAGATAATGCGACTCATGTGGTGTATTCCAGGGCAAGGGAAACTCCATTTTGAGCACAGTTCTTTCCCCGACCACGCGGGAATCGCGATTCCGGAAGGAAACTGTTCGTTGTAGGCCTCTGCAGGACATGGTTAGCTGTCTACCGAGAGTATGTTATAACCCATGCTAGCAAAGCTCCCTCTGATATTCTGCACTCGTTCACGGTCCATAACAAGTACTCTGTGGTTTACTGTCTGGCGACAGCTAGTAGTACTCTGGGCGTTCTTCCAGCAGAGGGGTATAGGCACCTAGTACATCAGACACCCCTCTTAAGACACTCCCTAATAGTACTTTATGCCGCCCTGCTGTGGCACTAGCATCGCAGACCCTCTCCAAGGGTTCTTGGGACACGTTAACCAGAACACCCCCTATATGCATCATAGACCTACCAGTCCTCATGGCGACTCAGACCCAGCAATAGCTTCTCTGTCTCCACGCAGTACACCTTATGGATCAGCGGAGGATGCAGTTCATGTGACACTACACGTAGCCTCACTTTCTCATCCGTACTTGCTCTGAAAGCGTACCTGATAACTTCCAGCCTTGCGTCACTGAAAACCTGTCCTGTTGAGCAGTATCTCAGCAGCACCTCCAAATGTAACGGTGTTTCCCCCACCCGATGGGAGATTCTGCCATTACAGCGTGTGTGGTGCATGCTACAGTACTTGTTGGTAAGCAGGAGGGCTGAGTCGTCCGCCGATGTTTGTGGGGACACAGGACAGGTTTCTGGTACATACCCAGCATAGATCTCTAGTGGTACAGCGCCTCCATCTGCCGCAGGCTCCAGATGTATGGAGGCGATCTCCCAAGATAGAAACAATCCCCTCTCCTTCCCCAGTAAGATCACACACCAGGCAGGAGATATAATTAATTTTCTTCTGGGGGAGGAAAAGCGCTGGTGTGCTCAGTGGTATATGTAAATAAAATAAAAGCAAATATAGTGCAGATGGTTGATACTGGTTATATATCACTCTGTAAGCTTTAAGTAGTTGCACTCAAAAAACTTCTTGTAATAGTAAGTATGTCAGAGATTCTTCTCTCCCTGACTGGAGCCCTTGTGATGAATAAACGCAATAGGTCTCAGGATACCCCTCAGTTTGTGTATAAGGTCAACATGAAAAAGAAAAAAATCACAATAGTGCATACTATTTGACCAAATATATTCAGTGTAATATATCAAGAGCAGTTACACTCACATTTCGAATAAATTAAACAGGCATTGGAGAGAACCACCGAACATAGAAGGACCCCATCGGTATACAGCTTCTACGCGTCTCACTTGCGTCTCACCCTCTGGTTTCCGCATGCGTCACTTCCGTGGCAGCGTCACAGGTAAGGGCGGAAGAGCGTCCTGCCTCAGAAATCAACTCCGATTGCCAGTCCTTCAGCCCTCCGGTTCTCCAGCAAAGCTAACTCAATGCGTTTTGCTGATGCTTCGTCAGGAGTAGTCTGGAACGGTTTATTCTATTCAGTTCTATGCAGTCACGGCAGGCCTCTGCTCTATGCATTCTCTTGTGGTATATTCAGCTGTTGGATAGTCCCTGGACCTGCACTATGGGTCAAGGGCCCCCGCAGCAGTCTTTGCTCTTCCCTGATCCTGTATCAGGATCAGGGGAAAGGTGCACACTCACTCTCCCCCGAGGGGATGCGGAACAGGGAAGCTCAGTCTTCAGGCAACCTGTGTATACACATTGGGGAGAGGCACTGACTAAATTTGGGCGGCAATCCCCTTAAGTACAGCCAGGAGGAGGGAACCTTCCCCGTCAATCAAGGGCACTGCTGGGAGTGGGAAAAACCCATAATAAGTACTGGCAGGCCTGCTCTTACCAGGGCTTACTGCCAGGGAGGGCAGACTGGTAGCCAAGAACCAGTCCTGGCTACACTTATCAAAAAAACATCTGTCTTACTGCACATCCTTTTTTTCTCTTTGAAAACAACTGACATTGCAATAAATGTTGGAAAATAAAATAGCTTAAAGGCGACATATATGCACTTTTTTTTTATATTTTAGTGTAAAACTTTTTATTTTGTAGTAACACTATAAAAATGTATGTAACCCTTTTATCATACCCTTCCCTAAGTGAGATTGGGGGTACACTCCTTCTCGGTACGCTACTTTCAGGTGGTTTTGGTGCTGTTCCCTGCTGGCAACAGGAGGGCTGAGGGCTCCACGGTGGTGTGGGGAGAGCCAGGACAGGGAACAGGAGGGACAGATTACCTTGATATCTCTTGATGGTGCACAGTGCCTCCAGCCAGCAAGGATCCGCTGTAGATCTTCAGGGGGAGGACCCCCACTGATACTCCTTCAGTCAGAGACAGGAACTCACACACAGCAATGTTTTTTCTATATTTATTCATAGACAGCTCCAGTACAGAGAATGCAGTCTTCCATGATCTCTGACAGCATATATTCTCCCTAGACCAGATCCCTGTCTAGATAGCATATTTCCCTTCCCATCCCAGCATGGGAGGAGAGGGGGGAGACTTTCTCTGTCCTAGCTAGTTCTTCTTCTTCTTCTCCAAACTCAACTGACAATTTAGAAGGCTGTCCCAATTTGAACATCCTTGGGGAGTGTCTCTGACTCTGACTGATAGCAAGCCAGAGCTGGATACAGATTGGCCCACACACATAAGGGGGCGTTCCAACCATTATCTACCCCTCAGATTGATACCCTCAGAGTTGCTAAGCCTGCCCTTGAATACTGACACATTATTCAAGGCTGGAATACACACACACAGGCCTAATAAAGGATTTAACCTTTCCACTGTCTGCACTAACAGGACTGACAGAGGAAAGGCCCAGAAACAGAAGTAACTGTCTGAAGGCTATGCTACATGTAGAAAATACATTAAGGATCATATTTTTCTAAGATATAATGGCCGATATTTTCTAAGCGTTACACTCAATTAGACACCTTGCAACACAAGAAGGTATGTTACAGAACACTGCCACTAACTAAATATAGCACTGGATGGTGTGGTACCCATACATGTGTTAAGTCCCCATGTGTGGCAATGACATTATTAAAATGCAAATCTATAAAATAAGCAGCTACAATAGCAAAGTGGTAATTTTAAGATTACAAGAAACCTGTACTGCTATGAAATAGAACTTAATACTGTACAGGCAGTCCTCAGTTATCCGACACAATGCGTTACTCAAAATGACGTTGTAAAGCGAAACGTTGTAAAGCGAAACACGTTTTCCCTTAGGAACACTGTTTAAATGAAAGGTTCCGTTCCTGAAGGCATTTTTAACACTAAAATACACCAAATATTTTATGCAGGCAATAAGATATGCAGCATACACATAAATAATATAGTGTATATACTGTATTATACATAATACAGTATAACATAATAAATAATATATTATATAGTATAATATTATATAGTATAATATTATATATATACGCTCTTACGACGCTTTGCAACGTTGTTTATGTGAATGTGTATATATATACACACACATACACAACGTTGCAAAGCGTTGTAAGAGCGTTGGATAAGCCATTTTGGCATTGTAAAAATGAATTTAGGTATGCATTGCATAGCGTTGGATAAGCCATTCGTTGTAAAGTGAAGCGTTGTAAAACGAGGACTGCCTGTATGCTGTAATTGCTGTATAAAAAGAGCTTTATGTATGGACTGGTTACAGCTGATTAGCTCGATAGCTGTGCTAAATATATCTTCACGTGTTGCATTCATGGTACATGAAAATATAATTTACCTGCTCCTCTGGTGTGATTGAAATCCCCCTTAATGATTTTGCATGATTTCCCATTGCCATTACATACACCACAGTGATCTTCTCTTGCTAGTGATCCCAATATTCCATCACAGCCAACTTTCTGTTAAAAAAGGGGAAAAAAACAATATCATCATATTGATAATTTGACAGTAACAAATACATCTGGTTACTACTATTCTATTAATTTGTACTAACCAAAAATGGTTGAAGACAGGAAATATATTCTGCTTTAATTCAGAATTCATTCCCAAATGCATTTATAGGTAAGTTGATAATGTAATGCAGTCAAAGTCATTTACAAAACATAATTATGAAGCAGTTATTGATATATTTTGTTTTGATTTGACTTCATTGATTTCTTAGCCATCAATAGAGACCAACATATTCCACACCTTCCACAACTGTTTCTCAGAAATGATAAATGGAAGGAAAATAACAATCGCAATGTTAATGAGTCTATGAGCGCAGATCCCTATTTTAACGCCACACAATACTATTTACTTATCAACTTTTAGGTTAATCTGAAAACATTGCCCATCACAATCATGGCGACCCCATTGTGGGGAGTATTTGATCTTAGATACAGCCTGCCTTCAAATAGTCTGACTACTCGGTAGCATTCAGAGAACCATTAGTACCTGCTAGTAGTCAGGCAAAGAAGAATATGACTTTGTAATAGTTTTGGATTAATAGCCAAGCCAATATAAAATATTTAAGTGTGAAACTTTATCATTCATGTTGGCAAAGTGCACCTGCAAAGGAAAAGTTATTAAAACACATGTATTGTATGCAAAAAGCTGGAGGAAATAGTTGGTTTAGAACAATTCTGACATACTGCACATATACAAAATACAGTTGTTGGATGAGATCCATTGTAAAGTACCCTATGTGGTCCATGCATACATGTTTTGATGCTTTCAATTGCATAAAAACGCCAGTACATGATAACGAAGGAGACAGAAATAAGTGAAATAAAGCACACGCAAATAATTAAACTTATCACAGGTGCACATTAATTGCCAAGTCTACTTCTCGCTTTCAACAGCGGCCATACAATGGGTGTTTTTCACTGCAGTACATGTACCGTATGAAACATTTATAGTTTGTAGATGTGTTGGAATTAAGGCTTCCAGACCTAAAGGCCATATATGCAAATATACTGTATGCTGTGTTCATTTTACAATTCACAACACATTTTAGTCAAAAATTAGAGAAATGTCTTAAATATAATCTTCAGAAAAGTTCCATAAATAACATTCATAGAATTACAGTTACATAATCATTTTAACTGAAATGAAAACTAGGTGCCCATTTTGGCCACCGTTTCAGTTCTTGTTTTGTCCTATTTAAACAGTGTTGAGAACTAAGTGCGAAGCTCAGCAGATGTGGGAGACATTCAATCATTACTAAGAATAGATCATGCAAATCATGGACATGTTCACTGCCATTTTTCTCCTTCTCCTCCTCCTAGAAAAGGCATTAACCGTGACTGTCAGCGATCTGAGTCAGATGCACAGATATTGAGCAATTCTGTATTCAGGCTACTAAAAGGAGTGAGGCTAAATGTGAGGCTTTTCTTTTTCAAAAGGTACAGTTTAGCGTTCACAGTCTACTGCAAGACTTTAGCTGCATGTAGCCACAACTCTACATACTGCAATACATTTTGCTAGACCAACATGAGAGTTCTTCATAAATGAACCAGTGTATAAAGCCATCCTAAATACAAAAAGGAGGTCCGAGTCTTGGATGGAAGCAAGCTTACATATATATAACTTTTCTTTGAAAACCGAAGGGCACACAAGTATATGAGTAAATCTGAAGGATTTTACAGGATAAGACATATGCAAAATTGATACTATAAATACATATACAGCTGTGTCTGTTCACACCAAACAGACCCTAAAGAATTGGAATGGATCCCAATATGTGGTCTGTTCCTGTGCAGACCTTTTAGGCATTTATAGTAGGTATTGTAGATACTGAAGGAAATATAGTTGTAAATGTACAAAGCTCAATAAAATGTAGACTTTTATGTTAGATGAGGGTACTGTACAAAAATTGGCATCATGCATTACAATTTTCACAACTCATTCCTATCAATATATTTTTTTAAGCCTAATTCACTATTTCTGACATTTAACCAAGCCTCTATGTAAGTATGTATACTGTGTCTTCATATTTATAGCACCGCCCACGTATATAGCACTTTACAGCAGTAATACACGTGATGTAGAAATAATAGGAATAAGCGCTTCAGACAAAAGTAAATATTAGAAAAAAGGAGTCCCTGCCATAAAGAGCTTACAATCTAGGTATGCCTTTTTGGTCATCCATCCTCCTTCTCCAGGTTTCTTCCTAGTCATATCTACCTTTTCTTTTATTTACAGAGCTTTATCATCATTACTTTTCTACTCTAGCTTAAAAAAAGCTCAGTTAGGCTATTTCTGACATGACGAAGAGGTTAAACAGTAGATCTTAAAACTTGTCTTCAATGTATTTTGTTAGTTCAGTGTCGGTGATGTTGCCCATGCTATGCTGCTGTTATATGACAGCCATGCTAGTTGTATGCACTATAAATAGAGGTGAACTTAATTACAAAATTCAAATTTGATGCAGAAATTGTATTTTTTGCATTGTCGAATATTTGCAAAATTGTGGAAGTTGGAAAAAAGAAACACCAGAAGTTTTAAAAACATGTACAGTACATACTCGAAAATGCAAAACAATTATTTAAGTTCACATATTCGCAAAAAAGAATTTGTGATAATTAGCAAACTATTGCACATTCTCCAAAAAAAAAAGCATAACAAATGCACACCCTATTTAGGATTTTCTTTTCTTCTGAAATTTAAATATAAACCTGTGAATCAAAGTTTGCCCATCTCCAGTTGTATTTGTGCACATACTGTAAGTAAAGTACCAATTGTGGAATAGAAAACAAAATAACAAAATGACGCTTTACTAGGAGGAATTGCATCTTACATAGTAACAGCTGTAGAAAAGGATTGTGTAAAAAAGAAGTGTGATTTAATATATTTTCTTTTTAATTGATGTTGCTGTAATTCCATTCCCTTTACTTCCTTTTTCACAACGTACTACTTGCAGTATATAAAAGAATTTTAGTAGTATAATAGAAAGCAACCCCCCAGCCATGGGCGGGGGGTCTCATGATCGGGGGGGGGGGTGGGCTTCTCCTCGCTGGCCCGCCGCCACCCCTCCCTCCCCAGCACAGGGGAGGAGGCAACCAGGGGCCTTCTTAAGGCCAGGCTGGCGGGCAGCACGGCCTCTTTGCTGCCCGCCAGACAGTATATGTGGGAACAAGCGGGGGGAGAGGGAAACCGCCTGGCAACCTCCCTGGTCATGATTTAACCCTGTTTCGCAATTCCTGACGTAGCACCAGAGGTGGCTCATCTGTATGATAATATCAAAACAATCAGACCACAGAATGGCAAGACAGGAAAGTTATTTTTCTTTTGTAAAACATAGCAACAATGACAATATTATACAGTAACAGTGAGGGAAAATATAATGACAAAATATCTAGGATTTGTAATCTTGAAAATTAACATAAGATGAGGATTTCCCTGATATCGTTCACCTCCCTCCCGCTGATATTCCCATACCAATAAACACATGAAAAGGTGCTGGAGTAAAATGGCCACAACTTGTTTATTATTAACACAATGTTAATATTCCCCAAACCAACCGTGACTTGTGACCCACGGTGTTGACCGGATAGCAAATAACGGGAACGTATTCCCATTATGACACCTGCAGGTCCATAATCAAAAACACAGGGGGAAAAAAATCGGCCCCCAAATGACCATAAACAAACCACATAAACGCCACAGGACCCAGTCTGGCACCACTGAAACCGACCCGCAATCTGTGACAAAAGACAACATTATTATACAGCCATATAACATGAGAACAAGTTCATTATGAAATAATAATATCTTAGACGTGTTTATTATTATTTTTTTTGCGTCTTGTACATGTCCTTTTTTTTTTTCTTTAAATTTTTTTTAAAAAGTTGCAAATACAGGTTAGTAACAATAAGGGAGGGTGGGAAGACCGCCTACCCTCTCAGGCCTCTTTTAAACCCCTTATAAACTTAGAAATAACTCCCACCTCTTTCGCACTGGCCTAGGAGTTAACCCTGAGAAGCTCAACAGGGAGGGGGGGGGGGAGGAAGCCCCCCCCCCCCCCTCGGGGTCATGGCGCCGAAGGCTCCAGGGCTCACTTTCTGATATTATCAAGGAAGGATTTGAAAGAAAACAGATTGACCCAGTGATTTAGTTAAGATCCTTAATGGATTTACATACAGTATTTCAAAATCCTGCTCAGACTTTCGTCGTGGACAGCATCACAATCTTTTTACTACTTTAAACACAAATATTAAAAGTAAATATACAAAAAAATTATAGGGAGGGAAACATTTGATTGCAACTGATTTGGGCATACGTACATTGTGAAGTTTTATGAAGGAACAAGGTGGTAAATCATTGCTTTACTAATTGCAAACAACATACTCTACAGTAAAAATAAATAAGAATGCCACATTACAAGAAGTCATATAGCTTTTCCTACAAGCATGTCTTGAGGGATATTATTTGTTCCTTATGATCTTTCATAAAAATGATTCTTGGAGCATGTAAAAAAATTATATCTGAGAACATCAACTCACACACTAGAGTACTTGGCTTTTACTCACAAAACTTTAAGTAGATAGTTGGAATAATAATTTTATAATAAATCCCACAAGTGTTATGTGGGAAAAACAAGTAATACGCAAACATATTTTTATTATACTCTTTCTTTCCTAGGCGAACAGCTTATTTGAGCTAAAAAAAAAACCCTGAGTGCTGAGGTTTTGTTTTACACATACCCTTGCAAAGTTTGTATTTTACTTTACTATTACACATTGTTGATAGCTTCCATGATATTTCCAGATTTGGCATGTCAAATAGTGAATAGACAATAGTAATGTGCATTATCAAAATGTCAATGTTGCATCTTTAAACACAACATTTGTGCAACTTGAATGTTCAAACGGTGCAATAACGTTGGCTACATCTGTACATGAATAAGGTAAGGAACTTATTTTAATCTTCAGCTCATTATCTTAAATGCAATATTTTAGTTAGTTACCAAATCTACACAGGAGCAATTGATTGATAAACTCCAAAATTAGGCCAAGATGCAGTAAATTCAATTAAATAAGGCAACATAACTTGACATTATCTAAAACAGGAACGTATGTTATGTTCCCTGAATTAATGCAGTATCCACAAATCTAATAATATGCAAAATTAATGCCCGTACTAAGTCATTCGAAAAGGTCACATATTGTAGAATTATAATTGAAGTTATGTCTGTCTTGGCATTACTCCAATCAAGACCCTGAAAATGACTTTTGCTGGTTGAGATAGAGAGGCAAATAAGACTGTTCTTTAAATTATCTGTGGTGTTACACCTATCCAGACACTGGAAAAGTAAATATTTTAGGGCCTGGATAGTAATAACACCAAGTTTAAGTATAACTTAAATAACATAACATTCCTACGTTAACCTTATTGTATACAAGGCTATTATTAACGTGACTTTAACTTGGGCAGGTTAGTAAAACCACAAGATAAAGAAAGTCGCTATGGATCTTAAAGAAGGTGACAGGTATTGTTAAGAGAAAAAAACAAGACATCCTTTGGGTAATAAACATATTGATTTAGAGGAAGGAAGATAGATAACTATAGCAGGTCAGGCAGAAGAGGACAAGCAAATAATCAGATGTGTAAAAGCCCAAGCAGAAGAGAAAGAAGCCCCGAGAGTAAAGAAGGGGGATAAAACCTTTTATAGGTATATAAAAGTGAAAGGAGAAAAATAAAAGGAGAAATAGTAAGACTAAAGATGAGGGTCCTGTTGAAGGACAGAAAGGTATAGCAGACTGCTCAAATAATTATTTGTGCTCATTTTTCACAGCTGGAAGTGAAGGACCGCAGGTAGTAAACAGGAATATAAATGGAAAGGAGGTAGACACCAGACTATTTAAAAAGGAGGAAATCCTAGTGAAACTTTCAAAACTGAAAGTGGACAAGTCAATCTTGCCTGAGGGATAAATCCGATAATAATAAAAGAGCTTAGGTGGGCGCTGTCAACACCATTAACATTACTATTTAACCTGTCACTATTAACAGGTGAAGTTCCAGATGACTGGAAAATATCAAATGTAGTTCCACTTCACTAAAGCAGAAGTAGTTATAAGGCTGTTAACTACATGCCAGTAAGCCTGACGTCCATGGTGGGGAAAATAATAGAAACATTGATGTAACAATGAAAGTCTAACAATTACAAGATATCGGCAGCATAGATTTATTGGGGAGTGAGCTAAAAGATCAGGGTGAAGCTGTTGATGTAGCTTACCTAGAATTCAGTAAGGCCTTTGACACTGTCCCACATAGAAGATGGATAACCAAGTTGCAATACTTAGTTGAATGCATAATACGCTGGTTGAAGAATTGGCGACATAGAGTTGTAGTAAATGGAGTACATTAAGAAGAAGAGAAAGTTGCCATTGGAGTATCTCCTCCCGGAGATGGTGTGCTATATTATCTTTATTAGCAACATTATAGTAGGTCTTGGAGGGAAAGTATACCTTTTTGCATACAGTATGACACAAAGATATGCAACAGGGTTGACATTCCATGGGCTAAAAAATTATTAATGATTTAATTAGATAAGAGGAATGGTCAAAAGTGTGTCAACTACAATCTAGTGCCAGAAAGTGCTAAATAATACCTTTGTGTCACAAAATTCCAAAAGCCAAATACAGGATGATTGTCCCTTTATTGTCAACTAATATAGAGTAAAGATGGATTCGGAGTGATTATTTCAGCTGACTTAAAAGTAGGCAAGCCATGTAACAAAGCAATGAAAGCCAGTAGGATGCTGAGTTTTACAGGGAGAGGTATAAACAGCAGAAAGGGGGAGGTACTGTAGTAATGCAACTGTATAGATCATTGGTTAAACTTCACCTAGAGTACTGTGTTCAGTTCTAGAAACCATATCACAGAAGGACATTGTGACAGGGTGAATGAACATCACCAGCCATATACCTGGCAAACCTATGTTTAGGCTTGCAGTGCAGCAGTGACGAGGTTAAGTATCAGTTGAGAAGGACTGCTTAATTAGTTTGACCCCAGCTGCATAATCAAGGTTTTTTAAAAACCCCAGGCTGTACACACATGCAAGCTAGCTGGTCAGGAGACAGGACTGAAATACTGAAGAGATTACTGCTATAAGGTCTGTTTTTCAAAGTACATGTGTGATAACTGTCTGTGTCCTGCATGCTGAAGAGAAGCTGCCTTGTTTTCTATGCTGAAGAGAAGCTATTTTGTTTTTGTCTGCTGAATTGAAGCTATTTTGTTTTTGTGTGCTGTATGTTTTTAAGGCTCAATAAATAAGCCTTATCAAGAGAACCCGCGTGTGTGGTTGCATGTACCCTGCAACATATGGTGTCAGAAGTGCCGGGATTTTGAGAGGCCCCTGCAGTTGAAGGGCCACACACACACAAAAATGAGAAAAATTGAAGAATTTTTAAAAGAGTTTCTGTGCGAGCAGACCAGTCAGCAGGGACTGTTAATGCAGGAGCAGACTAAACAGCAGGGACTGGTAATGCAGGAGCAGGCCCAACTACTATTGCAGCAGCAAACCCAGCTCCTAACCAAGCAGCAGGCAGCACAGGATGAGCAGATGGCCAAGCTGCTGACCCAATTCCAGGGGTCTGCCAGTCCAGAACTTGCGAACAAACCCCCGGTCCTCCTGAGGAAAATGGCTCCGAACGAGGTTCCAGAGGCTTTTCTACTGACATTTGAAAGAGTTGCCGAAGCTCAGGGCTGGGCTGTAGATCGCTGGGCAACTGCTTTGGCCCCGTTCCTCATAGGAGAAGCCCAGGCCTCATATCAGGGCATCCCAGCAGATCAGGCAATGGACTACCAACAAGTAAAAGCCGCCATCCTGGATAGCTTAGGTCTGACCCCAGAGACCTACCAGTGCAAAAAAGGTTTGTGAGGCGCTTCTTATAGAGGAAAAATGAGTGATATATTCAATTAAAACCTTTATATAAAAGTAATAAAAGTGCTCTTGTGTGTATAAGTGAATGATATAAAATATAGTGAACGTCGCAGCTCAACCCTCTAAGGAGAAGATCCAATTTCTCCTTTCGTTGATTGTAGAAAGGAGCTTGTGGGGAGCGCAGATGTCACCATATGTGGAAAGTTAAATAATAATATAGTGTAGTATGTTCTACAGAAAAAAACAACTCAATGAATCACAGTCGGGGATTCACAATTTCCCAATGAAATAACAGCAGTGGGTATAATCGTGTTGAATTGAAGATTCTCTCAATTGGAAGTATCAGGTCTCAGCAGGATAAGCCCTCAATGACAAAGATGACACACTTAGTGCAACATTGCATGTTCAGTATGTATATATTTTAGGCAATAAGTATTGCACTTACATTTTGCACTATGTGCATAGACACATAAAAATAATGATGCGCAGCTCGTGTGTCCACCGCCAGCCCCGCTGCCGAAATCGCATTGCATCACTTCCGGTTAGCCGGTCACGTCACTTCCGGTTGCGATCGATCGCAGAATTGGAAACAACGGATCAGGGAGGTACTGGATACACTCGTAGACTGCTGCAGTTCCTCTACGCGTTTCGCTTGTCTCCAAGCTTTGTCAGGAGTTGTATCTGTTGCATCAGACATCTAAATATATATATACCCCTATAGGGTTCTGATTGGATGAGGAGATCATTTTCAGCTTCCCATTGGTTGGGCTATTACACTTGTAATTGGCCAGTGGGCGGGACTAATACTCAATCCATAACAACTAACATATTTAAACAATACATAATATAATAACTTTAATAACATATTTAAAATACAATATTCCATAAAAATACATAAAAACTATATCTAATACTAGCTAATACATATATAAACTGGCTAATACATATATAAACTAGTTGCAATACTTCTATGTGACTAGTGGCTGTGTATTAGGGGTATTAACACTCGAATTAACACTTCAATGTGACTAGTGGCTGTGTATTAGGGTACTGACACTCAAATAAATATGGGAAAACGGTAAAGGAGAATGAAGGGAAAAAAAGAGCAAACAATCAAAATCAGTGTTATATTAGAATTATATCAAGTAAATATATAAAAATATATAAAAAAATATATAAAATAAGCAATGCTATTTAAAAAACATATACAAAATAAATTAAAACATATATTAAAATATATATATATCTCAAAGCGTACATAATAATATTCTATAATATATATCTCAAGGAGTACACAATAATATTCTGTAATATTTACATTGGAGCAGTTAGTAAACAGTAAAAACAGGCGCACACACATAGACTATTTCAAATATCTTAAAACATTATTAAATAAATGATAGACACTATATTAAATAAAAACACCAATCTCTATATCCGCATTCAAACCTGCCGGACTTAAGGTTTTTAAGCGGTGAATCCAAAAGGTTTCTCTTTTTATTAATTCCTTTGCACGATCACCACCTCTCCAATTTGGGGAGACATGTTCAATACCTTTAATAATTATATCTTTTGGATTGGATGCGTGAAATAAATTAAAATGCTTTGGAACACTGTGGGGCCTATGCAGAGAGCTGCGAGAAGCCCAATCTCGCCAGTTTTTAGCGAAATATGGCTATAGAAATTGAGTAAATGGCGAGATGAGTAAAAAGTGGCAGTTTTTTTTTTTTTTTTTTAAACTCGGCCATATGC
>NW_027453967.1:105000-115526 GCF_040206685.1 Ascaphus truei
CAGATGAAGATGGATTACAAGTAGAAGACCCGTGGATTGATTTGGATTCTTAATTTAATGTTTATTTTTTTATGGTTTGTTATTTTATGGGTTCCTGTGCCTGGTGATTTTGTACGTGAGTAAGGTGTTCAACGTGAGTCGGTGGGGGCAAGTAATGGTAAGTGAAGTAAAGAAATGTATTTAATTCAACAAGTTAATTTTTTTTTCTGTTCTTTACATGTTTATTTAATTATCAGTGGTATATCATTTATTGCCACTGTATGTATGTATGTCTAGAGATATATATACATACAGGGTAAGAAATGATAGTGTTTAAAAACCTTGTTTTGCTGTGTTTTTAATTATTTGGACTATGCATGTATGCTTCAATGTGTGTTTAAAGTCTTTCAAAATTACATAGATGTAATCGTTGCTATTGTATGTTGTTTTAGAGGTCAGGGGTAGCCTTCGTTGTTAATTGTTTATGCTTCTTGGTACTTATATATTTTCAGAGCCTACATTGCTGAGTTGCAGGTTTGAATTAGTTAATTGTTTAATTGTTAGGGATTGAATGTCAATTGTTTAGGGATGCAATGTTAATTGTTTAGGGATGTCATTATTGAATGGTAATTGATTTATGTTTACCGGATTGGTTACAATAGTATATTTGTTTGGAGTTATCTGCATTTGGATTGAAATGTTATTGTTAACATTCATTAGCAGAATGTATATGGTGCATAGATTGTATGCATCATATATTCAATGTTAATGCAATGTGTTGATTGTGATTAGAGGTTTTTGATTGCCATTTTATCTTTTTGATTGTATTATCAGTTAGGATTATGACAGGAAATTACTTGTATTGTAGTGTGTATTAATGGAGAACTGTTATTTTGAGTACTGAATGTTTTTGATAACCCTTCTACATTTATTTGTATATTGGTTCATCATGTGTGTGTATATATATATATATATATATATATATATATATATATATATATATATATATATCTCTGTATATATATATATATATATATATATATATATATATATATATATATATATATATATTTGCATGATGAAGGCAATGTACACATTCATGGGTGAAGGGTGGGTATCGGCCCACTGTGGCTTAACCCCTTAATTACCTTGTCAGTTATTATCCGAAATGGTATTTAAGGGGTTAATTGATATCTCAATGTAATTGCAATGTATTGGCATTTGTATTGGCTATGTTTTTTGTGGGCAAGACAAAGATGTTGCTGGCGATTGAGACTTCTTGTTGATAAGGTCAGTAGTACTTAATTTATTTGAATATGCTAGTTAATGTTTTTAATAATGGGCAAATAATCTATTATCCCTATCTGGATAATAGTTATTTTGCACATTATTGTACTGTAGGTGTTGGGGGGGGGGGATGTATTGAATGTATAGGCCAGGTTTATTTTTTTTACATTCAGGGTTGGTTCCGTGGTTCTGCGTGAGACCTATGGAGACCACCTGCGGGTCTCCTTGGGTATCTCACGGGTACCAGGCTGGTGGTTCCACAGGTGACACATGCGGGGATGAAGCGGTGGCCTCACATCTGTGGGGGCACCGTGGACCCATAGTCTGCGGGGATGAAGCTGTATGTTCCCACTTCTGTGGGGGCACCGCCGACCCGTAGGTGCGGGGATGAAGATGTGTGGTCCCACTTCTGTGGGGGCACCGCGGACCCGTAGTGAGCACTCGTGAGTTCCCCAGACCCCCGTGGGAACCACCCGAGGCCCCGCAGACACCTGTGGGTCTGACCCGGGGCTCCCAGACATCCTTGAGCCTACCGTGGGAACCCAATTGTGGACCACGGTGACCCAAGGAGACCACCTGGAGGCCATGGTGCTGGCGGGACTAACCAGCAGGCCTCCAGAACCTGTTTGAAAAGGGCTGCTGGTACCCTGTAGGTCTGTCAGGTGCCCCGCCAGCCCACCGGGGACTCGCGTGGGGCTGCGTTATGAACCCTGTATGTAAAAGGATAAATCTTTTATTTATGGGGGGCACAGGGGGTGGGTAATGTATTTATTAAATATAATGATGTTTATTGGGGGTCACTGTATTGTTTTTATTGTGGGTACTGGGGGTGGGGGGAGTGTTCCCAAACGGTATGTGGGTAGGCCTCCCTTGTGGGTAGTGGGTGAGGGTGGTTAGTCCTCACGGGGATGGGGGGTTAGTGTGGGAGGGTATGTAGGCATCCCGAGTGGTGGGTGAGGGTGGGTTAACCCCTTAATGACTGTAGCGGTTAATAACCGCTACGGTGATTAAGGGGTTAGGGGACATTACTTTGGATGTTTTCATTCTTGTGTCTGTTTTGCAGCAGTGGAGGGGGCATGGGCAGGATGAAGATGAGGATGGCCTTCATCGTGGCAACCGGTAATGGGTAAGTGCTATATGTATTTAATGTCTTTATTCTTGTTTTTGTATTTTAAATACACAGGGGGTGTATATTGTTTATTGCCATGTTTATTGGGGGCAATTGTCCCAAATAAACATGCTATTCTGCCTTAACCCTTCATTGCTTTAGCGGCTATAAGCTATGGTAATGAAGCAGCATTTCTGTATTTAAATAATATTGTGCAGGAGCAGGGGGTCCCCTGAGCTTTGATTTGTGTCTCAGAAACCCCCTGCTCACTATACAATATTATTAAAAATACATTGATGCTGCTTCGTTAACGTAGCACATAGCCCCTAAGGTAAGGAACGAGTGTTTATTGATATGTGTGTTTTATTTATACTTTATATGTGCAGGGGGTCTCCGGAGCTGAAGCTTTAGTTTTAGGTCTGGGGACCCCCTGCTTCCCGAGATACAGGACCCTTTAGGAGGGTATATATATGTACTTGATATAATTCTAATATAACACTGATTTTTTGCTCTTTTTTTCCCTTCATTCTCCTTTACCCTTTTCCCATATTTATTTGAGTGTCAATACCCCTAATACACAGCCACTAGTCACATAGAAGTGTTGCAACTAGTTTATATATGTATTGGCCAGTTTATATATGTATTAGCTAGTATTAGGTATTAGATATAGTTTTTATGTATTTTTATGGAATATTGTATTTTAAATATGTTATTAAAGTTATTATATTATGTATTGTTTAAATATGTTAGTTGTTATGGATTGAGTATTAGTCCCGCCCACTGGCCAATTACAAGTGTAATAGCCCAACCAATGGGAAGCTGAAAATTATCTCCTCATCCAATCAGAACCCTATAGGGGTATATATATATATTTAGATGTATGATGCAACAGATACAACTCCTGACGAAGCTTGGAGACAAGCAAAACGCGTAGAGTTGAACTGCAGCAGTCTACGAGTGTATCCAGTACCTCCCTGATCCGTTTGTTCCAATTCTGCGATCGATCGCAACCGGAAGTAACGTGACGGGCTAACCGGAAGTGACGCGACGCGATTTCGGCAGCGGGGCTGGCGGTGGACACAAGAGCTGCGCATCATTATTTTTATGTGTCTGTGCACATAGTGCAAATTGTAAGTGCAATACTTATTGCCTAAAATATATACATACTGAACATGCAATGTTGCACTAAGTGTGTCATCTTTGTCATTGAGGGCTTATCCTGCCGAGACCTGGTACTTCCAATTGAGAGAATCTTCAATTCAACACGATTATACCCACTGCTGTTATTTCATTGGGAAATTGTGAGTCCCCAACTGTGATTCATTGAGTTGTTTTTTCTGTAGAACATACTACACTATATTATTATTTATCTTTCCACATATGGTGACATCTGTGCTCCCCACAAGCTCCTTTCTACAATCCCAGAGACCTACCGGCAGCAGTTCCGGAACCTGAAGTACACCGCTAAGATGAGACCCTGGGTCCTCGCACAGAGGTTATTGGACTTGTGTACTCGCTGGTTACAACCCGAGGAGCGGAATAAGGAGGCAATTCTTGAGCAAGTGGTTTTGGAACAATTCCTACAGATAATAACCCTTTCGCACGCTCGTGGGTAAAACGCCATGCTGCTGAAACCCTAACTTTGGCGGTCCGACTCATTGAGAACTTCCTTGGGGCCGAGGATCAGGCGAGTGCCCTGGACCTGACGGTTCCAACTTCACCAGCACTTGCGGATACCCAAAGAGGGAGATTGGAACAACGGGGAATCTACGGTCCCTCGATACGCAACCGCCAAGTGCCACGAAAGGAGCAGTCCTTCCAACAAGGAAGAAGTCAAAATGCCGGGCACCGCCGAGACCCCCATCCCCTTCCTGATGTCGGCTTGTCGCCAAATGAGAGGATCTTCTGAGGACGTCGCCCACAGGACCCATCAGATGCCTGGTCTCAAGTGTCCGGTCCAGCGGAGCGCTATCCACGGCACACTCCTGCGAGGGAACCCTCTCCATGTTCCACCAGCGGAGAACAAGGCCACCGGCATGTGTACTGTCCACAGATGGATTGTTCCTTCAGCAGGACCGTCGCCTCGCCCTTCACTGGAGAAAATTACAAGCCTTGGCTACTTCCAGCCCAGGTTGGGGGAAAAAACGTCCAGGCCCTTGTAGATTCGGGCTCTGGGAAAACTCTGGTCTTCCATGAACTGTTACCGCCTAACGTGTGTTCTTTTGACTCCCCATGGAATATTGAATGTATACACAGCGATGTAAAACGGTATCCGACGGCCATTCAGCTACAGGTAAAAGGTCAGGAGGCCTACCTCGAAGTAGGAGTCGCTCCTTGGCTCCCTGCCCCAGTTGTGCTCGACCGGGACTGGCCTTTCTTTTCGGAACTAATGGCTCCAGTCTCTCACGAGGAGCCTTATTCTATGGCTCAGGAGATCCCTGGCAAACTGTTCCCCTTCTCAGCAGACCTTTTCCCAGTAGACACCGGGTTCAAAAGACTCGGAAGCAAAGACGCTCTGACAAACAGGACTGGTTGCAGAAATCTAGGTCTCAAGGTGACCATTCTAGTAGCAAGAAGTCACAAGTGATGGCTGGGGATAGCCAGAGGGAGGGGGATACGGGCCCTGGAGATTTACCAGACCTATACCTCCCTGATTTTCGGCAGAGCAAAGGGAAGACCCAGTCCTTGCTAGACAGTATGATAAAGTGGTAAAAATTGATGAGCAGATATTGAATGCACAGGGGGTGATAGTATTCCCCCATTTTGAATTATCGAATGATATCCTGTATAGGGTGAATAGGCAGACACAAACAGAGGAGGTCACGGACAGATATTGGTTCCCAAGGCGTTTGTTAAATCTGTGTTCACTCTAGCCCATACTATCCTTTGGGGTGGTCACCTTGGCAGGGATAAAACATTGGACCATATTTCGTCCCGATTCTATTGGCCAGGGATGCATAGTGATATTGCTAAGTTATGTGCGGCATGTCCGGAGTGCCAGCGAACTAGTCCGAAGGGACAAAACCAGCCCCTTTGGTTCCTATACCCTTGGTGTCAATTCCCTTTGAGAGGATTGGGGTAGACTTGGTAGGACCTCTAGAACTTTCTGCGAAAGGACACAGGTTTATTCTTGTAATAGTTGACTATGCAGCAAGATATCCTGAGGCGTTCCCCCTGAGAACAGCAACGGCGAAGCAAGTAGCCAACAAGTTGTTGGAGCTGTTCTCAAGGGTTGGACTTCCCCAGGTTATGTTGAAAGACCAAGGTACAAATTTTATGGCTAAACTGATGCAGGATGTCTTAAAATTACTAGAGGTCAAGTCTGTTCGGACATTGGTCTACCATCCACGGATTGGTGGAAAGATTTAACCAAACTCTAAAAGGGATGCTGAGGAAATTTGTAGATTCAGAGAAGAGAGCCTGGGATGAACTTCTCCCTTTTCTGCTGTTTGCAGTGCGGGAAGTTCCCCAGGCCTCCACGGGATTCTCTCCATTTGAATTGCTGAATGGCCGCCAACCCCGGGGTATCCTAGACCTCCTAAAGGAGGCCTGGGAGGAACAGCGGTCCCCTTCTAAGAATACCCTGCAATATGTATTGGACCTTAGGAAGTGCCTAGATGTGGTCGGGCATTTTTCTAGGGAGAATCTTAGATCAGTCCAGGACAGTCAGGAGAGACATTACAATCAAAATGCTCGTATGAGAGTGTTTCACCCAGGAGATCAAGCGATGTTGTTATTACCCAGTTGTGAGAGCAAACTCCTAGCCAAATGGCAGGGCCCATTCGAAGTACTCCGGCGCACGGGTGATGTGGATTACGAGATCGCTCAACCAGGGTCCAGGAAGGGTAAACATATTTACCATGTGAACTTGCTGAAACCGTGGAAGATGCAGCGGTCTCTATTCATCCACCTGGTGGAGGAGGAAATGGACTTGGGTCCTCAGCCCCCATGGGAGAACATCGTGGGTGACGATAAAATCCCAATGGGTAGACAGTTGTCCTCTGTACAAAAAGGGGACTTGTTAGAAATAATTACACAATTTCATGATGTTTTTTCTGATTTGCCAGGGCAAACTAATTTAATTTCACATGTGATCGAGACAGCACCTGGGGTAAAAGTACGTTCCCGTCCTTATAGGTTGCCTGAAAGTCGCAGGGCCCTTGTAGAGAAGGAGGTACAAGAAATGTTACACTTAGGAGTGATTGAGGAATCATGCAGTCAGTGGTGTAGTCCACTAGTTATGGTCCCTAAACCCGATGGGAATGTAAGATTTTGTGTGGACCTCCGAAAGGTCAATGCGGTATCCAAGTTTGACGCATATCCGATGCCAAGGGTGGACGAGTTAATTGACGCCCTTGGTAACGCGGAATATATATCCACGCTGGACTTAACAAAAGGATACTGGCAAATAAGCTTAGAGGAAAAGTCCAAGTGAAAAACAGCCTTTGCCACTCCCATGGGTTTATACCAGTTTGTGACAATGCCATTTGGACTGTGTAACAGGGGACTTGCCCTGTTCAGAAAACTTGCCTGTAATCCAGCAGTGTGCTGGTTAATTGACCAGCACCTGGCTGATTAGAGGTGATAGAAAAAGCCTGCCTCTGAGACAGGAAGTGAGCTGAACAAGGAGACAGACATCTTAAGCCTGTCAGAAGAGACTGCACGCTGCCAGTAAGATCCAGGGAAAAGTACTTCTAAACCTGGAGAACAAAGAAGCCTTCCCCTACAAGAGACAGATAAGACTTTCCTATCTAAGACTTTTTGTATATCTGCACATATCAAGATATATGTTTGGGGCTGGGAGACATGCTAATCTAAAGGGAGTTGTGGACTGCATAGTCCCAAGTGGAACAGAAGCTTTGTTTGACCCCTTATTTGCATATGTTTGGATGTTTTCTTGTGTTAAAGAAACAGGCGCAATAAAAGCCGTATTTAATTTCACCTTAAAACAGTCTCCATTGCATACCTCTGCACATGTCCTCTTACATATGGTGTCAGAAGTGGGATTGAGGTGGCCCTTGAAGTTAAAATGGGCCCTGGAGATTGCCTGTGAATTTTTTTGTGTTTTTTCCTACAAACAGCCTGAGCAACATAAACAAAGAAACTCATGCAGCAGAGACCAGAATTAAAGGGATACACATCCAGGCAGGAAATCTACAATGCACTGAAGAAAGCCACAAAACCACAGATGGACTCTTTTCCCCAATCCGAAGAGGAGAGAGAGAGACTGCTGAAGCAGGTAAACCTTACTTGCCTATCACAATAAAGTGTAATATGGTCGTTGAAATAGGGGTTTTGCCTTCCAGCCGTAGTCAGGGTTCAAGAAGTAAGTTAGCCCTTAAAAGGGATAGGCGTTTGTTGTTTTCAAATGTTTCGCTGAAGCAGTGAATACAGATGGTGACCCATGAGCGGTACTGATTCTGCAATTAAAGGCTGCCACACCGCATAGGACTACCAGCTGTGAATGGAGTATATGCAGAAAAGTGTGAAAATTGATGCAAGACTGTGCTGAAGCAGGGGAATTTTCAGCAAACAAGTGCTGAGGGTAAAATTGCTCTACCGGGGAAAAAGGAATTGCTGAACTGTGTAAAATGTATCCCAAAGCCAATTGCTGAGTGTTGAGTCGCCCTGCCGGGAGTGAAAGAAATATTCCACTGCAAAGAATATATTTTTTTTTTCTGCAAGTAAAGTCTATCTATGTATCTTGGGAGTAAAACAGGCACCCAAAGTGTGGAGTGAATGCCATAATACCCAAAGATGAGACTGAAAATTACTGAACTCAAGCAGAAAACCAAATGCCTTTGCTGAAGCCAGAAAATGGGCAGCTAGCAAACATTGTATTTAAAGAAATAGAACCCTGGGAATGTAAAATGGCCACCCAGCTGAAGTCAAATACAGACTCTGCAAAAATAGGGAAGAAAATTTGTTCCTGGTGTAAAGAACCCCACCACACGGAGCAGTGTCCCTTCAGGCCTTATTCAGACGATGAGAGTGAATGCATGCACAGGACTGCTAATATTGTAAAACTTACCAAAGGGAAGAAAAAGTCTACAGAGAGGCCTGTGAGAGCTACGACCTCTACAAGCAAAATATGCCCACCTGAAGGACTTAAACCATTTGGGGTTCTAGCAAATACAGTGGCAACAGCTGCAATAGCGCCTCCTGAGGTCAGGAAGAAAAATAGACCCGATAGCCCCAAAATGGAGGACAAGATGCAGCATTCCTGTAATGAACCCTACCCCAAGGAAGAGTGGCCCTTCCAGTCCGATGAGGAGGAAGACATCTCTTATCGGGAACCCAAACCGAGTCACACCCACAAAACACCCCTAGAATGGTGGGGGTGCCTGAACTCTGTACGAACCGAAAGACCGCTCCCTATGATGACGAATATGATTGGCAGGAGAAAGAGCGGGAGCAGCGGATCACCGAATATTTCCGTCAGCTATTACAGTTGCAAGAAAAGCAGGGTGGATCCATTGACGCTGCTAAATTTTCAAATGAAGATGGAGACCCCAGTATGCCTAATGTCATCCAAAACAAAAAGGCGAAAAAAGAAAAGCGGTTCTTCACTTACCGTGGAAGGAACAGACAAATCTGCAGATCTTGCAGAGGAAAAGGGGTCCGAAATGCCCTGCAGCCTAGAGAAAATGGAGAAGTCGTCCTGCGGATGACCGAATATCCAGAAGGCCCAAGGCAGAAGTCGTGTACCCCTAAGAAGTGTCTGTCCGGTGCTAATAGTGAGAAACCCTCAACCAACCATCCCAGGGAAGCGGAGCCAGAACCGGTGAATGACGATCCCTTGACCAGCCCTGGGGATGCCCTGAAGGTTGCCAGGCGTGACTGTGATCTGTTCCGGGAACAATTGAAACTGAAGAAAGATGATTACGCAGAGCTACTGAAAAATAACGTGAAGCTACAGAAAGATGTGCTCGCAATGTACTCTTTGGCCAGGACAGAATTGGACGATCTCAAGACTGAGCTATATACTGCAAACACTACTATTACCGCCATGGATGAAAAGCAGAGCCAATCTGATAAAATGATGGCTAAGCAGAAGCGGAAGTATGAGGAAGCACTGAAGGAGATGACAGTCTTTCAGCAAGAGGTTCACACTCTTCGCGTAGAGCTGAATGCCTCACAACAGGAGGTCAACAGTGTCCGGACAGAGGTTGACGTATCTCAGAAGGAGGTTCATACACTCCGCAGAGCACTGGATTCCTCACATCATGAGATCAACAGCTGCCGCACAGAACTGGAAGTCTCCAGAAAGGAACTTCACAGTCTCAATGAGGAGCTGGACATTTCAAAGAAAACTATCCTACATCTTAACTTAGATCTCAAAGTATCTCAGAAGGAGCTTCAGAACCTAAACCTGGAGATGGAAGTCTCACGCCAGGAGACAACCCGCCTCGAAGCAGATGTGCAAAAATGGAAGGTGGACTGCAAGGAGGCCCTGAATAGTACAGAGACTGAAAAGGGAGAAAATTTAAGATTAAAAAAAGAAAATTCGGAGTTGACAAACCACGTCAATGGAAAGAATGAAAAGCTGCACTAGCTTGAAAAAATAAAGAAACAGTTGGAAGATGAAAAATTTGAAGCAGAGCATCGACTGCAGAACCAACTGCAATGTCTGCGTACACACCTCCAGAATGTCGAGGAGAAGCAGCGAACTCTGCAGGAAGAAAATCTGCAGGCTGCTAAGGAAATACAAGTGCTGCAAGAATGTCTGATTACCCAGTGCGTCCTCGCAAAGCAGCAGGATAAACTGAAGGCTACCCTGACCATCACCAAAGCATCGCTAGAGGCTAAGCTTAGAGGCCAGGTGACTCGGTACAAGAGGGAGTGCAAAAAGGTCCAGAAACTGAGACGAGTATCTGCGGCCCAAGCGAAGAAGTTCACAGTGCTCAACAAAATAAAGAATGATAGGTGGAAGCAAGCTCAGAGAAAGCACAGGGAAGAAATAAAGACCCTGAAAGGAGATAGGCAGGAAACACTCAAGAAACAGAGTTAGACTCTGCAGCCCAGTAACTTACAGATGCCTCCAATACGGGAAAAGGTATTGGCTCTGTCCAAGCATCGGTATCCCACAGTAACTAAGGCCGGTGAGGACAAGGGTACAGTGAGAGTTGGGGACACCACTCACCTTCAAAAC
>NW_027453968.1:0-12500 GCF_040206685.1 Ascaphus truei
GGTCAGGAGATGGGAGCGGGGATGTCCCTCCTGTCCCCGCTTCCCCCTGTCACCTGGGACAGGCCGCGGGGCAGGAGATGGGAGCGGGGATGTCCCTCCTGTCCCCGCTTCCCCCTGTCACCGCGGGACAGGCCGCGGGGCAGGAGATGGGAGCGGGGATGTCCCTCCTGTCCCCGCTTCCCCCTGTCACCGCGGGACAGGCCGCGGGGCAGGAGATGGGAGCGGGGATGTCCTCCTGTCCCCGCTTCCCCCTGTCACCGCGGGACAGCCGCGGGGCAGGAGATGGGAGCGGGGGATGTCCCTCCTGTCCCCGCTTCCCCCTGTCACCGCGGGACAGGCCCGCGGGGCAGGAGATGGGAGCGGGGATGTCCCTCCTGTCCCCGCTTCCCCTGTCACCGCGGGACAGGCCGCGGGGCAGGAGATGGGAGCGGGGATGTCCCTCCTGTCCCCGCTTCCCCCTGTCACCGCGGGACAGGCCGCGGGGCAGGAGATGGGAGCGGGGATGTCCCTCCTGTCCCCGCTTCCCCCTGTCACCGCGGGACAGGCCGCGGGGCAGGAGATGGGAGCGGGGATGTCCCTCCTGTCCCCGCTTCCCCCTGTCACCGCGGGACAGGCCGCGGGGCAGGAGATGGGAGCGGGGATGTCCCTCCTGTCCCCGCTTCCCCCTGTCACCGCGGGACAGGCCGCGGGGCAGGAGATGGGAGCGGGGATGTCCCTCCTGTCCCCGCTTCCCCCTGTCACCGCGGGACAGGCCGCGGGGCAGGAGATGGGAGCGGGGATGTCCCTCCTGTCCCCGCTTCCCCCTGTCACCGCGGGACAGGCCGCGGGGCAGGAGATGGGAGCGGGGATGTCCCTCCTGTCCCCGCTTCCCCCTGTCACCGCGGGACAGGCCGCGGGGCAGGAGATGGGAGCGGGGATGTCCCTCCTGTCCCCGCTTCCCCTGTCACCGCGGGACAGGCCGCGGGGCAGGAGATGGGAGCGGGGATGTCCCTCCTGTCCCCGCTTCCCCCTGTCACCGCGGGACAGGCCGCGGGGCAGGAGATGGGAGCGGGGATGTCCCTCCTGTCCCCGCTTCCCCCTGTCACCGCGGGACAGGCCGCGGGGCAGGAGATGGGAGCGGGGATGTCCCTCCTGTCCCCGCTTCCCCCTGTCACCGCGGGACAGGCCGCGGGGCAGGAGATGGGAGCGGGGATGTCCCTCCTGTCCCCGCTTCCCCCTGTCACCGCGGGACAGGCCCGCGGGGCAGGAGATGGGAGCGGGGATGTCCCTCCTGTCCCCGCTTCCCCCTGTCACCGCGGGACAGGCCGCGGGGCAGGAGATGGGAGCGGGGATGTCCCTCCTGTCCCCGCTTCCCCCTGTCACCGCGGGACAGGCCGCGGGGCAGGAGATGGGAGCGGGGATGTCCCTCCTGTCCCGCTTCCCCCTGTCACCGCGGGACAGGCCGCGGGGCAGGAGATGGGAGCGGGGATGTCCCTCCTGTCCCCGCTTCCCCCTGTCACCGCGGGACAGGCCGCGGGGCAGGAGATGGGAGCGGGGATGTCCCTCCTGATCCCCGCTTCCCCCTGTCACCGCGGGACAGGCCGCGGGGCAGGAGATGGGAGCGGGGATGTCCCTCCTGTCCCCGCTTCCCCCTGTCACCGCGGGACAGGCCGCGGGGCAGGAGATGGGAGCGGGGATGTCCCTCCTGTCCCCGCTTCCCCCTGTCACCGCGGGACAGGCCGCGGGGCAGGAGATGGGAGCGGGGATGTCCCTCCTGTCCCCGCTTCCCCCTGTCACCGCGGGACAGGCCGCGGGGCAGGAGATGGGAGCGGGGATGTCCCTCCTGTCCCCGCTTCCCCCTGTCACCGCGGGACAGGCCGCGGGGCAGGAGATGGGAGCGGGGATGTCTCTCCTGTCCCCGCTTCCCCCTGTCACCGCGGGACAGGCCGCGGGGCAGGAGATGGGAGCGGGGATGTCCCTCCTGTCCCCGCTTCCCCCTGTCACCGCGGGACAGGCCGCGGGGCAGGAGATGGGAGCGGGGATGTCCCTCCTGTCCCCGCTTCCCCCTGTCACCGCGGGACAGGCCGCGGGGCAGGAGATGGGAGCGGGGATGTCCCTCCTGTCCCCGCTTCCCCCTGTCACCGCGGGACAGGCCGCGGGGCAGGAGATGGGAGCGGGGATGTCCCTCCTGTCCCCGCTTCCCCCTGTCACCTCGGGACAGGCCGCGGGGCAGGAGATGGGAGCGGGGATGTCCCTCCTGTCCCCGCTTCCCCCTGTCACCGCGGGACAGGCCGCGGGGCAGGAGATGGGAGCGGGGATGTCCCTCCTGTCCCCGCTTCCCCCTGTCACCGCGGGACAGGCCGCGGGGCAGGAGATGGGAGCGGGGATGTCCCTCCTGTCCCCGCTTCCCCCTGTCACCGCGGGACAGGCCGCGGGCAGGAGATGGGAGCGGGGATGTCCCTCCTGTCCCCGCTTCCCCCTGTCACCGCGGGACAGGCCGCGGGGGCAGGAGATGGGAGCGGGGATGTCCCTCCTGTCCCCGCTTCCCCCTGTCACCGCGGGACAGCCCGCGGGGCAGGAGATGGGAGCGGGGATGTCCCTCCTGTCCCCGCTTCCCCCTGTCACCTCGGGACAGGCCGCGGGGCAGGAGATGGGAGCGGGGATGTCCCTCCCTGTCCCCGCTTCCCCCTGTCACCGCGGGACAGGCCGCGGGGCAGGAGATGGGAGCGGGGATGTCCCTCCGCTCCCCGCTTCCCCCTGTCACCTCGGGACAGGCCGCGGGGCAGGAGATGGGAGCGGGGATGTCCCTCCTGTCCCCGCTTCCCCCTGTCACCGCGGGACAGGCCGCGGGGCAGGAGATGGGAGCGGGGATGTCCCTCCTGTCCCCGCTTCCCCCTGTCACCGCGGGACAGCCCGCGGGGCAGGAGATGGGAGCGGGGATGTCCCTCCTGTCCCCGCTTCCCCCTGTCACCTCGGGACAGGCCGCGGGGCAGGAGATGGGAGCGGGGATGTCCCTCCTGTCCCCGCTTCCCCCTGTCACCGCGGGACAGGCCGCGGGGCAGGAGATGGGAGCGGGGATGTCCCTCCTGTCCCCGCTTCCCCCTGTCACCGCGGGACAGGCCGCGGGGCAGGAGATGGGAGCGGGGATGTCCCTCCTGTCCCCGCTTCCCCCTGTCACCGCGGGACAGGCCGCGGGGCAGGAGATGGGAGCGGGGATGTCCCTCCGCTCCCCGCTTCCCCCTGTCACCGCGGGACAGCCCGCGGGGCAGGAGATGGGAGCGGGGATGTCCCTCCGCTCCCCGCTTCCCCCTGTCACCGCGGGACAGGCCGCGGGGCAGGAGATGGGAGCGGGGATGTCTCTCCTGTCCCCGCTTCCCCCTGTCACCGCGGGACAGGCCGCGGGGCAGGAGATGGGAGCGGGGATGTCCCTCCTGTCCCCGCTTCCCCCTGTCACCTCGGGACAGGCCGCGGGGCAGGAGATGGGAGCGGGGATGTCCCTCCTGTCCCCGCTTCCCCCTGTCACCGCGGGACAGGCCGCGGGGCAGGAGATGGGAGCGGGGATGTCCCTCCTGTCCCCGCTTCCCCCTGTCACCGAGGGACAGGCCGCGGGGCAGGAGATGGGAGCGGGGATGTCCCTCCTGTCCCCGCTTCCCCCTGTCACCGCGGGACAGGCCGCGGGGCAGGAGATGGGAGCGGGGATGTCCCTCCTGTCCCCGCTTCCCCCTGTCACCGCGGGACAGGCCGCGGGGCAGGAGATGGGAGCGGGGATGTCCCTCCTGTCCCCGCTTCCCCCTGTCACCGCGGGACAGGCCGCGGGGCAGGAGATGGGAGCGGGGATGTCCCTCCTGTCCCCGCTTCACCCTGTCACCTCGGGACAGGCCGCGGGGCAGGAGATGGGAGCGGGGATGTCCCTCCTGTCCCCGCTTCCCCCTGTCACCGCGGGACAGGCCGCGGGGCAGGAGATGGGAGCGGGGATGTCCCTCCTGTCCCCGCTTCCCCCTGTCACCGCGGGACAGGCCGCGGGGCAGGAGATGGGAGCGGGGATGTCCCTCCTGTCCCCGCTTCCCCCTGTCACCGCGGGACAGGCCGCGGGGCAGGAGATGGGAGCGGGGATGTCCCTCCTGTCCCCGCTTCCCCCTGTCACCTCGGGACAGGCCGCGGGGCAGGAGATGGGAGCGGGGATGTCCCTCCGCTCCCCGCTTCCCCCTGTCACCTCGGGACAGGCCGCGGGGCAGGAGATGGGAGCGGGGATGTCCCTCCTGTCCCCGCTTCCCCCTGTCACCGCGGGACAGGCCGCGGGGCAGGAGATGGGAGCGGGGATGTCCCTCCTGTCCCCGCTTCCCCCTGTCACCGCGGGACAGGCCGCGGGGCAGGAGATGGGAGCGGGGATGTCCCTCCTGTCCCCGCTTCCCCCTGTCACCGCGGGACAGGCCGCGGGGCAGGAGATGGGAGCGGGGATGTCCCTCCGGTCCCCGCTTCCCCCTGTCACCGCGGGACAGGCCGCGGGGCAGGAGATGGGAGCGGGGATGTCCCTCCTGTCCCCGCTTCCCCCTGTCACCGCGGGACAGGCCGCGGGGCAGGAGATGGGAGCGGGGATGTCCCTCCTGTCCCCGCTTCCCCCTGTCACCGCGGGACAGGCCGCGGGGCAGGAGATGGGAGCGGGGATGTCCCTCCTGTCCCCGCTTCCCCCTGTCACCGCGGGACAGGCCGCGGGGCAGGAGATGGGAGCGGGGATGTCCCTCCTGTCCCCGCTTCCCCCTGTCACCGCGGGACAGGCCGCGGGGCAGGAGATGGGAGCGGGGATGTCCCTCCTGTCCCCGCTTCCCCCTGTCACCGCGGGACAGGCCGCGGGGCAGGAGATGGGAGCGGGGATGTCTCTCCTGTCCCCGCTTCCCCCTGTCACCGCGGGACAGGCCGCGGGGCAGGAGATGGGAGCGGGGATGTCCCTCCTGTCCCCGCTTCCCCCTGTCACCGAGGGACAGGCCGCGGGGCAGGAGATGGGAGCGGGGATGTCCCTCCTGTCCCCCGCTTCCCCCTGTCACCGCGGGACAGGCCGCGGGGCAGGAGATGGGAGCGGGGATGTCCCTCCTGTCCCCGCTTCCCCCTGTCACCGCGGGACAGGCCGCGGGGCAGGAGATGGGAGCGGGGATGTCTCTCCTGTCCCCGCTTCCCCCTGTCACCGCGGGACAGGCCGCGGGGCAGGAGATGGGAGCGGGGATGTCCCTCCTGTCCCCGCTTCACCCTGTCACCGCGGGACAGGCCGCGGGGCAGGAGATGGGAGCGGGGATGTCCCTCCTGTCCCCGCTTCCCCCTGTCACCGAGGGACAGGCCGCGGGGCAGGAGATGGGAGCGGGCATGTCCCTCCTGTCCCCGCTTCCCCCTGTCACCGCGGGACAGGCCGCGGGGCAGGAGATGGGAGCGGGGATGTCCCTCCTGTCCCCGCTTCCCCCTGTCACCGCGGGACAGCCCGCGGGGCAGGAGATGGGAGCGGGGATGTCCCTCCTGCCCCGCTTCCCCCTGTCACCTCGGGACAGGCCGCGGGGCAGGAGATGGGAGCGGGGATGTCCCTCCTGTCCCCGCTTCCCCCTGTCACCGAGGGACAGGCCGCGGGGCAGGAGATGGGAGCGGGGATGTCCCTCCTGTCCCCGCTTCCCCCTGTCACCTCGGGACAGGCCGCGGGGCAGGAGATGGGAGCGGGGATGTCCCTCCTGTCCCCGCTTCCCCCTGTCACCGCGGGACAGGCCGCGGGGCAGGAGATGGGAGCGGGGATGTCCCTCCTGTCCCCGCTTCCCCCTGTCACCGCGGGACAGCCCGCGGGGCAGGAGATGGGAGCGGGGATGTCCCTCCTGTCCCCGCTTCCCCCTGTCACCGCGGGACAGGCCGCGGGGCAGGAGATGGGAGCGGGGATGTCCCTCCTGTTCCCCGCTTCCCCCTGTCACCGCGGGACAGGCCGCGGGGCAGGAGATGGGAGCGGGGATGTCCCTCCTGTCCCCGCTTCCCCCTGTCACCGCGGGACAGGCCGCGGGGCAGGAGATGGGAGCGGGGATGTCCCTCCTGTCCCCCGCTTCCCCCTGTCACCGCGGGACAGGCCGCGGGGCAGGAGATGGGAGCGGGGATGTCCCTCCTGTCCCCGCTTCCCCCTGTCACCGCGGGACAGGCCGCGGGGCAGGAGATGGGAGCGGGGATGTCCCTCCTGTCCCCGCTTCCCCCTGTCACCTCGGGACAGGCCGCGGGGCAGGAGATGGGAGCGGGGATGTCCCTCCTGTTCCCGCTTCCCCCTGTCACCGCGGGACAGGCCGCGGGGCAGGAGATGGGAGCGGGGATGTCCCTCCTGTCCCCGCTTCCCCCTGTCACCGCGGGACAGGCCGCGGGGCAGGAGATGGGAGCGGGGATGTCCCTCCTGTCCCCGCTTCCCCCTGTCACCTCGGGACAGGCCGCGGGGCAGGAGATGGGAGCGGGGATGTCCCTCCTGTCCCCGCTTCCCCCTGTCACCGCGGGACAGGCCGCGGGGCAGGAGATGGGAGCGGGGATGTCCCTCCTGTCCCCGCTTCCCCCTGTCACCGCGGGACAGGCCGCGGGGCAGGAGATGGGAGCGGGGATGTCCCTCCTGTCCCCGCTTCCCCCTGTCACCGCGGGGCAGGAGATGGGAGCGGGGATGTCCCTCCTGTCACCGCGGGACAGGCCGCGGGGCAGGAGATGGGAGCGGGGATGTCCCTCCTGTCCCCGCTTCCCCCTGTCACCTCGGGACAGGCCGCGGGGCAGGAGATGGGAGCGGGGATGTCCCTCCTGTCCCCGCTTCCCCCTGTCACCGCGGGACAGGCCGCGGGGCAGGAGATGGGAGCGGGGATGTCCCTCCTGTCCCCGCTTCCCCCTGTCACCTCGGGACAGGCCGCGGGGCAGGAGATGGGAGCGGGGATGTCCCTCCGCTCCCCGCTTCCCCCTGTCACCGCGGGACAGGCCGCGGGGCAGGAGATGGGAGCGGGGATGTCCCTCCTGTCCCCGCTTCCCCCTGTCACCGAGGGACAGGCCGCGGGGCAGGAGATGGGAGCGGGGATGTCCCTCCGCTCCCCGCTTCCCCCTGTCACCGCGGGACAGGCCGCGGGGCAGGAGATGGGAGCGGGGATGTCCCTCCTGTCCCCGCTTCCCCCTGTCACCGCGGGACAGGCCGCGGGGCAGGAGATGGGAGCGGGGATGTCCCTCCGCTCCCCGCTTCCCCCTGTCACCGCGGGACAGGCCGCGGGGCAGGAGATGGGAGCGGGGATGTCCCTCCTGTCCCCGCTTCCCCCTGTCACCGCGGGACAGGCCGCGGGGCAGGAGATGGGAGCGGGGATGTCCCTCCTGTCCCCGCTTCCCCCTGTCACCTCGGGACAGGCCGCGGGGCAGGAGATGGGAGCGGGGATGTCCCTCCTGTCCCCGCTTCACCCTGTCACCTCGGGACAGGCCGCGGGGCAGGAGATGGGAGCGGGGATGTCCCTCCTGTCCCCGCTTCCCCCTGTCACCTCGGGACAGGCCGCGGGGCAGGAGATGGGAGCGGGGATGTCCCTCCGCTCCCCGCTTCCCCCTGTCACCGCGGGACAGGCCGCGGGGCAGGAGATGGGAGCGGGGATGTCCCTCCGCTCCCCGCTTCCCCCTGTCACCGCGGGACAGGCCGCGGGGCAGGAGATGGGAGCGGGGATGTCCCTCCTGTCCCCGCTTCCCCCTGTCACCGCGGGACAGCCCGCGGGGCAGGAGATGGGAGCGGGGATGTCCCTCCTGTCCCCGCTTCCCCCTGTCACCGCGGGACAGGCCGCGGGGCAGGAGATGGGAGCGGGGATGTCCCTCCTGTCCCCGCTTCCCCCTGTCACCTCGGGACAGGCCGCGGGGCAGGAGATGGGAGCGGGGATGTCCCTCCTGTCCCCGCTTCCCCCTGTCACCGCGGGACAGGCCGCGGGGCAGGAGATGGGAGCGGGGATGTCCCTCCTGTCCCCGCTTCCCCCTGTCACCGCGGGACAGGCCGCGGGGCAGGAGATGGGAGCGGGGATGTCCCTCAGGTCGCCGCTTACCTCAGATCCCGCTGCCTGCATGGAGGTGGTAGCGGGGGGTTTCTTCTCCCACCGCTGTCCCCGGTGCTCCCGCTGCCTGCGCGGGAGGAGGGGGGGGAGCGGGTGGTGGTGCTGGTCGCGGCCTTTCCTCTGCTCCGACCCCACCCCCCGTCTGTGTAGAGTGAGAGAGTGTGTGTGTGTATGTATATATGGGAGAGAAAGTGTGTGTGTGTGTATGGGTGTGTGTATGTGGGTGTGAGTGTGTGTAAGTGTCTGTGAGTGTGTGTAAGTGTCTGAGTGTGTGTGTAAGTGTGTGTAAGTGTGTGTGAGTGTGTGTGAGTGTCTGTGAGTGTCTGTAAGTGTGTGTGAGTGTCTGTAAGTGTGTGTGAGTGTGTGTGAGTGTGTGTGAGTGTCTGTAAGTGTGTGTGAGTGTCTGTAAGTGTGTGTGAGTGTGTGTGAGTGTGTGTGAGTGTGTGTGAGTGTGTGTGAGTGTCTGTGAGTGTCTGTGAGTGTCTGTGAGTGTGTGAGAGTGTCTGTAAGTGTGTGTGAGTGTCTGTAAGTGTGTGTGAGTGTGTGTGTGTGTCTGTAAGTGTGTGTGAGTGTGTGTGAGTGTGCGTGAGTGTGCGTGAGTGTGTGTAAGTGTGTGTGAGTGTGTGTGTGTATATGGGTGTGTGTGAGTGTGTGTAAGTGTCTGTGAGTGTGTGTAAGTGTCTGTGAGTGTGTGTAAGTGTGTGTGAGTGTCTGTGAGTGTCTGTAAGTGTGTGTGAGTGTGTGTGAGTGTCTGTAAGTGTGTGTGAGTGTGTGTGAGTGTCTGTAAGTGTGTGTGAGTGTGTGTGAGTGTGTGTGAGTGTCTGTAAGTGTGTGTGAGTGTGTGTGAGTGTGTGTGAGTGTGTGTGAGTGTCTGTAAGTGTGTGTGAGTGTGTGTGAGTGTGTGTGAGTGTGTGTGAGTGTGTGTGAGTGTCTGTGAGTGTCTGTGAGTGTCTATGAGTGTCTATGAGTGTCTGTGAGTGTCTAAGTGTGTGTAAGTGTGTGTGAGTGTGTGTGAGTGTCTGTAAGTGTGTGTGAGTGTGTGTGAGTGTCTGTAAGTGTGTGTGAGTGTGTGTGTCTGTGAGTGTCTGTGAGTGTGTGTAAGTGTGCGTGAGTGTGTGTAAGTGTGTGTGAGTGTGTGTGAGTGTGTGTGAGTGTGTGTGAGTGTCTGTAAGTGTGTGTGAGTGTGCGTAAGTGTCTGTGAGTGTGTGTGAGTGTCTGTGAGTGTCTAAGTGTGTCTAAGTGTGTCTAAGTGTGTCTGAGTGTGTGTGAGTGTCTGTAAGTGTCTGTAAGTGTGTGTGAGTGTGCATAAGTGTGCGTGGGTGTGCGTGAGTGTGTGTGAGTGTCTGTTAGTGTCTGTGAGTGTTTAAGTGTGTGTAAGTGTGTGTGAGTGTGTGTAAGTGTCTGAGTGTGTGTGTAAGTAAGTGTAAGAGCCGGAGCGGGAGGTGGGAGGTTTGACAGGGAGGGGGGGCGTGGCTTGAGCGGAGGGACCCGCTACTCTCCCCCCCCTCCCTCCACGGACTGCAGGAGGGAGCTGCTACTCTCCCCCCCCCCTCCCTACACGGGCTGCAGGAGGGAGCTGCTACTCTCCCCCCCCTCCCCGGACTGCAGGAGGGAGCTGCTACTCTCCCCCCCCTCCCCGGACTGCAGGAGGGAGCTGCTACTCTCCCCCCCCTCCCTCCACGGACTCGGGCTGGAGCACTCATACATACACACATACACACACACACGCACACAGGCACTCACGCACTCATACACACACACGCGCGCACACACATGCAGGCACTCACGCACTCACACACACACACACAGACAGGCACTCGCACTCACACACACAGACCGCTAACCCCCCCCCGCCGCAGTACAGGGCCCGCCGTAGCCGCAGCGCAGGGCCCCGCCACCCCCCCAACCCCCACAGCACAATGACTTCCCACCCCCTTAACTTTGTGAAACAAAAGTCACAAGACGTTGTACAGGCAAAATACTGTACATCTGTTAAAGTGCAGTTGTCTGTTTATTTCTATATAATAATTGTGTGCAGTGTGTGTGCAGTGTGTCAGTGTGTGCAGTGTGAGCAATGAGCAGTGTGTGTGCAGTGTGCAGTGTGTGTGCAGTGTGTCCAATGAGCAGTGTGTGTGCAGTGCGTGTGCAGTGTGTGTGCAGTGTGTCAGTGTGTGCAGTGTGAGCAATGAGCAGTGTGTGTGCAGTGTGCAGTGTGTGTGCAGTGTGTCAGTGTGTGCAGTGTCAGCAATGAGCAGTGTGTGTGCAGTGTGAGCAATGAGCAATGAGCAGTGTGTGTGCAGTGTGCAGTGTGTGTGCAGTGTGTCAGTGTGTGCAGTGTGAGCAATGAGCAGTGTGCAGTGTGTGCAGTGTGCAGTGTGTCAGTGTGTGCAGTGTGAGCAATGAGCAGTGTGTGTGCAGTGTCAGTGTGAGCAATGTGCAGTGTGTGTGCAGTGTGTGTGTGCAGTGTGTCAGTGTGTGCAGTGTGAGCAATGAGCAGTGTGTGTGCAGTGTGCAGTGTGCAGTGTGTGTGCAGTGTGTCAGTGTGAGCAATGAGCAGTGTGTGTGCAGTGTGCAGTGTGTGTGCAGTGTGGCAGTGTGAGCAATGAGCAGTGTGTGTGCAGTGAGTGTGTGCAGTGTGTGCAGTGTGTGCAGTGTGCAAAAAAAATGTAAAAAAAAAATAAAATTTTTTTTTTTTTTTTTTTTTTTTTTTTTTTTAAAACGGGAGCCACGGGAAAACCGCGTTATAACCGAATCGCGGTATAACGAGGCGCGTTATAACGGGGTTTAGCTGTATTATATACCGATATATCCCTGCGTTATTATATATTATATACCGATATATCCCGGCGTTATATATATATTATATACCGATATATCCCTGCGTTATTATATACCGATATATCCCTGCGTTATTATATATTATATACCGATATATCCCTGCGTTATTATATATTATATACCGATATATCCCTGCGTTATTATATATTATATACCGATATATCCCTGCGTTATTATATATTATATACCGATATATCCCTGCGTTATTATATATTATATACCGATATATCCCTGCGTTATATATATATTATATACCGATATATCCCTGCGTTATTATATATTATATACCGATATATCCCTGCGTTATTATATACCGATATATCCCTGCGTTATTATATATTATATACCGATATATCCCGGCGTTATTATATATTATATACCGATATATCCCTGCGTTATTATATATTATATACCGATATATCCCTGCGTTATTATATACCGATATATCCCTGCGTTATTATATATTATATACCGATATATCCCGGCGTTATTATATATTATATACCGATATATCCCTGCGTTATTATATATTATATACCGATATATCCCTGCGTTATTATATATTATATACCGATATATCCCGGCGTTATATATATATTATATACCGATATATCCCTGCGTTATTATATACCGATATATCCCTGCGTTATTATATATTATATACCGATATATCCCTGCGTTATTATATATTATATACCGATATATCCCTGCGTTATTATATACCGATATATCCCTGCGTTATTATATATTATATACCGATATATCCCGGCGTTATTATATATTATATACCGATATATCCCTGCGTTATTATATACCGATATATCCCTGCGTTATTATATATTATATACCGATATATCCCGGCGTTATTATATATTATATACCGATATATCCCTGCGTTATTATATATTATATACCGATATATCCCTGCGTTATTATATATTATATACCGATATATCCCTGCGTTATTATATATTATATACCGATATATCCCTGCGTTATATATATATTATATACCGATATATCCCTGCGTTATTATATATTATATACCGATATATCCCGGCGTTATATATAAATATATACCGATATATCCCTGCGTTATATATATATTATATACCGATATATCCCTGCGTTATTATATATTATATACCGATATATCCCTGCGTTATATATATATTATATACCGATATATCCCTGCGTTATATATATATTATATACCGATATATCCCTGCGTTATTATATACCGATATATCCCTGCGTTATATATATATTATATACCGATATATCCCTGCGTTATTATATATTATATACCGATATATCCCTGCGTTATTATATATTATATACTGATATATCCCTGCGTTATTATATATTATATACCAATATATCACTGCGTTATTATATATTATATACCGATATATCCCTGCGTTATTATATATTATATACCGATATATCCCTGCGTTATTATATATTATATACCGATATATCCCTGCGTTATTATATATTATATACCGATATATCCCTGCGTTATTATATATTATATACCGATATATCCCTGCGTTATTATATATTATATACCGATATATCCCTGCGTTATTATATATTATATACCGATATATCCCTGCGTTATATATATAT